>NW_016107500.1:72762-142597 GCF_001604975.1 Cebus imitator | reverse complement strand
TGTCAAAGATCAGATGGTTGTAGATATGTTGTGTTGCCTCCAAGACCTCTGTTCTGTTCCATTGGTCTATATCTCTGTTTTGGTACCAGTACCATGCTGTTTTGATTACTGTAGCCCTGTAGTATAGTTTGAAGTCCGGTAGTGTGATGCCTCCCACTTTGTTCGTTTTGCTTAGAATTGACTTGGCTCTGTGGGCTCTCTTTTGGCTCCATATGAAGTTTAAGGTGGTTTTTTCCAGTTCTGCAAAGAAGGTCATTGATAGCTTGATGGGGATAGCATTGACTCTGTAAATTACTTTGGGCAGTATGGCCATTTTCACGACATTGATTTTTCCTAACCATGAACATGGAATGTTTCTCCATCTGTTTGTGTCCTCTCTTATTTCATTGAGCAGTGGTTTGTAGTTCTCCTTGAAGAGGTCCTCTATGTTCCTTGTTAGTTGTATTCCTAGGTATTTTATTCTGTTTGTGGCTATTGTGAACGGAAGTTTGTTCTTGATTTGGCTCTCTTTAAGTCTGTTATTGGTGTGTAGGAATGCATGTGATTTTTGCACATTGATTTTGTATCCTGAGACTTTGCTGAACTTGCTTATCAGTTTCAGGAGATTTGGGGCTGAGACGATGGGGGCTTCTAGATATACAATCATGTCGTCTGCAAATAGAGACAATTTGACTTCCTCCTTTCCTATGAATACTCTTTATTTCTATTTCTTGCCTGATTGCTCTGGCTAGAACTTCTAATACTATATTGAATAGCAGTGGTGAGAGAGGGCATCCTTGTCTCGTGCCACATTTCAAGGGGAATGCTTGCAGTTTTTGCCCATTCAGTATGATATTGGCTGTTGGTGTGTCATAAATACCTTTTATTATTTTGAGATACGTTCCATCAATACCTAGCTTATTGAGGGTTTTTAGCATAAAGGGCTGTTGAATTTCTTGAAGAAAACTATAAAACTTTAAGAAACGCCATAAGAAAAGCTATTAAAGCATCCCATGATAAAGCACATTCCCACATAAGAAGATGCAGTGTTCTTCAAAAAATACCAAATTTCCCATCTTTATTTACTCAATTGAAGGCAGTCTCAACCAAAATACACATGTAAGTATGGGAAGATTAATCACATATCAGTAACATTAATATGGAAGATACACAAACAAGAATAACCAGGTCAGTTATATAAAGCAGATCTGTAGAGAGTTTTCTGAATTTTTGTGATATTAAAATGTGTAAAGGTTATAATTAAAAGAATAAAAATGGACAGCTAGAACAGAAATAGTTTCAAGTATATATGTGTCATTTTGAAACAGTGGGAAATTAATTTGAGCCTCCAAAAAGTGTTAGCTAACCATTTGGGAATAAAAACTGGAAGTTAGAGTTTCCAGTGTTGGTATTCTAGTGTCAGTAATATATAGATCAGGCAGCCTCATAATCTAAATTTTTTCACACAAGCCTCTAAAAACAATGGCATCAATAAGGAAAGCAAATGAAAGCATCCAAAAGTCATTTCTAATTCATCCATAATGAGGAAAAAGAAATTAGCAAGGATCTACGTAATTTGAATATTGGGAAATAAACTTTCATGTATAAGCTACTAGCAGAGCCAGATTTGGAAACCATGACCAAGTGGAATTAGGAAGAAATTGCACAGAAGAAAAAAGTTGACTCAACTAAACAATGTTCTTGGTGAAATAATTTATTTAATTTGGCACAAGTTTCTATTATATTCATTTAACCAGTTACCAGTCTATAGACGACACTTTGAGTAATATCAGACTGAAGGATTAGATTTATCTAAGAAGAAACAACTTGAAAAATCTGGAAAAGAGGACTTAGGATGTGCAATGAATAACAGAATATAGTGAGCTCTGTAGTGTATTCATTAAGACTGGAACCACCCGTGAAAATTTACAGTGTTTTATAGGACACCTTCATTTTGTAAAACAAAAACCACAGCAATAATAGTAAATACAATATTATCTCTTTTTAAACTTTATGGATACTTTGTAGATTTAAGAGTAACGTAAAAGTAGAGACAAGTGTGGGAGAATAATATATGTAAATGTTATAATTTCTGAAAATATAGAGATAATCAAACAAAAATGGAAGTAATATTGAAAAGGATATAGAGCAAATAAAACTCTTATACAATGCTTTTGATAATGTAAATTGGTTCAACTACTTGAAAAATTGTAAATTAGCATGTATTATAGTTCAGCATGTGAAAGCCTACTGCACAGCAATTTCATTCCTCAGTTTATAGTCAACATAAATATTAAAATATATTCATCTTTATATTCAACATAAATGTGAAAATATAGTCATCAAAGACTTGTACAAGAATGTTCACAGCAACACTGTGGTAGTAGTTTAAATTAGAAAACTACCTGCATGTCCATTAGCAGAAGAACAATTAAATAAAGTGCACTACATTTACACAATGGGATGCTAGACAGCGATGAGAATGAAGGAACCATAATGATTATATTCAACAACATGGATGAATCTCACAAATACAATGTTGATCAGAAAAAGCCAAGCATAAAAAGAATACATGTGGTACGAGTCCATTCATATAAATTTTAAAACAGCCAAAATTAATCCACAGTGTTTGAAATCAGAGAGTGATTACTTTTGTAGGGTAGTTGCTGGACGGGGAGGGGCACAAAGACAGGTTTCTGGAATGCTTGAGATAATTTGTTTCTAGGTCCCGATTATACAACTGTGTTCACTTTGTAAAATTTGTCATCCAGTGCAGTTGGAAATTTTGTACTTTTATACTGATGCCACACTTTAATAAAAGGTTCACAACTAAGAGGAAAAGAGAGAAGAAAAATGTGTTCTTTCATTATTGCTTAAGTAATAAATGAGAGTCAAAGGATATAATTTAAAACTAACAAAGCAAATAATACATACCTATTTAGGAACAGAGCACCAAAGAAGTACATATATGTGGGTGAGTATATGTATATGTAGTATACATTATATATAATGTTACCACTAAAAAATATAAAATATATATTCTAACTACAAATAAATATAATAAGCAAGAAAACTGCCCATATAGAGAAAAAACACAGTAAACACTATATAATATACACAGTAAAATTAAGATAAACTGCTTGGCCAAGTTGGAAACTTTCAGTAATATTAGTAAATATAAATGGGCTGAACTCATAAGAGAGAGAGGGAAAAAACATACTACAAAATAAAACTTAACTCTGTGATTTTTTACAAGAGACTCAAAGTGATCCAAGAAGGCTAACAAAGGGGAACTCTCAGTTGCCTCCTATGTTTTGTTCCTTTGACATGCCTCATTAACATGGGATTATTTGTGTTTGTTTTAATGCACTTACTTGCACTACAAGAGGCCCACAGCTGATCTTGTATGTTTCCTGCCCCAGTCCTAGAATTAGCCATTCCTCCAAGGAGAATCAAAGCTGGAAGTATTTGGACACCAAAATACATATGGTAGTATTGGATTATAATCACGAGTCCACACTGACATAAACAAGTGATTAAATAGATAAATAGAGAAAATAGTCAAGTCTCCCCTGCAGAAGAATTCCAAATAATTCATGCAGATATGCTGTTTTCAAGGAAGGAGAGCAAAACTGCTCACCCCTTGAGTATGGACTTCACTGGGTAACTTACTACCAAAGAGTAGAGTGGAAAGTGAGGGGGGAAAAGGGTAGTTGACAGTGGAGAAATCTGACAAGCATTATGTCAGCCTGTTAACCAAGGTCAACATCAACAGCAAAAAGTCATGTTGACAGTATGTCCGCATGCTACGATGTGATGACAATGGCACTTTACCCAGGTTGTCTTTCTCTCTCAAACACAAAATCCCAGAAAAATCAGGAGAAAAACACCAGACAAATTTCAGTAGAGGAATATTCTACAAAATACCTTCTTAGTGTTCCTCACCACTGTAAAAGCCATCAAAAATGTGGAAAGTCTGAGAAATTGTCAGGACCAGGAGGACCATCCGAAAACATGAGGACTAAATGTAATGTAGTTATTTCCAGTAAATATTTACATATGTGTTTCTTAGCTGTGGCCACAGAAAATGATTGGGAAAACATGGCACCCTGGGGTAAGGCCACTCCACATGCCTAGTTCCTGCTTCCTAAACATTCTTCCCCTTAAATAAAATATGATCCTTGCAGAAGTTCTTGATTTAGTTCTTAGATGAAAAACCATGCTTTGAAAATGATCAACACAAGCTTCGTCAACAGGGAGAACTGTGTCTCTGAAGTGGGGAAGAATTCTAAGTTCGTCGAGTTATTTAACAGTTGGAATGATGGTGCAGGATTTCTGAAAATGTCTTTATGTGGTTTTTTAAGGATGACTTTCAACATCTTTTTTTTGTTCACAAGTAACAGCTACAGTTTAAATAAAAGCTTTTTTTTTTTTTTTGAGAAAAATCTACATTATCTTCCTTCATTGGACTTCCTGCTGAGGCTGTTGACAAGATGTTTTGTTTAGTGCTTGTTCTATTCTATGCTTCTATGTGAAGCAAAAGAAATTCAGAAGCCAAAGTCAAACCTAGATGCTTCCCTTAGAGGTCCAAAGCACACATGCAGAGCATGAACTCGATGGTAACCCTTACACATGCAGGAGGATTTCTAAAGATTAACAACCTTGAGGCATAAGGTGCTAAGTTATTCAACAAAAGAAATAATTAAGATATTGATGCTTTTCAATCAGAATCATGGATCTTTTTCAATGTCAACTTGTTTTTGGCATATTTTAGTTACATTTTTAAATGGGGTGATCTGGTTTGAGAAGAAGTTTTGTTTTGATATAGAATAAAATTCAGAAATAATTTTTAGGAAACTCGGCGGGTGAGAGACCATGAGGAGTGATAGTGACATGGGAGTAGATATTTACTCACATCCCATCAAAAAAGAATGAGATTTTTTTCCCCTACTAACTTCAAGTTATGTTCCAAAGGAAAAGGAATGTTGCAGGGGAAGATGGTTGGAGATTTTGGAGAGAGCGGACTAACTTGGCCTTGAGTCCACCTTCAGCTGTGGTTGCCCTGGACGTCCAAGGGGCATCCACCAGGCAGACAGCCTGCAGGTTGAGTGGCTTCTTTGCTTCGTCCTACTGTCCTCAGGCTGGGTCCACTCACAGGAGGGCCCACACCCTCGTCATTTCAACACCTGGGCATCACACTAAATGATTCCTTCACCCAGACCCAGAAAGTTCCTATCCTGAGCTGGGGAAATACTATTCACAATCAATGGGAGACTTTCAGCATGGCTAATACAGCTGGGAAGGAAACCAGACACAATCACGCTGTACCCTGGAGAAGGAACGAAGCTGGTGGAGGAATTGAAAGCCGCTCTCTGGTCCTGATGTGTGCTTTGTGATTACAGAGCAGAGTTTACATCCATACTTCTTCAAAAACAGCAACAATTATCAGAAAAAGGGATGTGATCCCTGATGAAAAACCACACACACCAAATACACGTGGGACTGTGCCCTCACTCTACCTGAGCACACTATCCTATTTACTTGGTGGCAGTCCCAAAATTAAGGCAGGGAGGGCAGCATTAGCGGCTGTTTCCCACCTGAGCTCCACACATGAGGCCAGGGAGCAGCCCCTACTGTGGGCACTTTTGTTAGCCAGTGATGACTGAACCCCTCCAGTACAGAGAGTGGAGAATGCATCCGTCATCCCACACTGCCTTCCTCACCTTGAAACCACCTCCCACTCCCACCGTGGCCCAGGACAGACGGGCAGGCTTCAGGCTGCCAGTTTCCTCAGCATCACAAAGGCCCTCTGCATGCTAATCTCTTGGCCCCGATGACCAATGGTACCAAGAGAAAGAGATGGGCTTAACAACAAAGGAAACTAAGTACAGGGGTCATTCAAATGTATGTTCATTAGAGACTAGTTAATCGAATGCTCGTGTTCTATGAATTCATGGTTTTACACTTCTCTTCCAGCATAATTTGCCCATACACTTTTCTAGCAGCTCCTTTGAAGCTTTTCAGGAAAAGTGTGAATGACCCTGGTTCTAATCTAGGTTTTTCTAATACTGTGCTTGACACAAGTAAAACCACCCAGCGTCCTTGAACATCAGTAGAGCAAAATCGTTCCATGCGAAGAATCTCCAGCACCAAGCTTTGCAGACATCGTCCCTCTCCCTAGAAAGTTCTTCCTGAGGCAGTTGTATTGATACAGTATTGATATAATATGGTAAAGCTGTTGCCCTTCTGGGTTCCTGTGGCACTCCCTGCAGATAATTTGCAACTCCTGTGCCCTTGGCAGAGCTGTT
This sequence comes from Cebus imitator, assembly GCF_001604975.1. Classification (NCBI taxonomy): domain Eukaryota; kingdom Metazoa; phylum Chordata; class Mammalia; order Primates; family Cebidae; genus Cebus; species Cebus imitator. The sequence goes on along the minus strand of NW_016107500.1, from coordinate 136,310 downwards.
TGTCAGGTACCTACTGCATCCCCAGCTCCATGAGATGGAGCCTTGTTTTTCTTTACCCACCCCATATCCAGTGTGGAGCACAGAGCTGGGCACACAGAAGGTGTTTGATAAATGTGGTTTAATGAATGAAGAAATGAAATGACGTATAGTCTCATTGGACTCCATCTTTACTCAGAGTATTTGTTCCTTGATTTCCCCTAAATTCATGTCAGGCTCGTAAGTGGATTTAATTGTTCTTAACACTCTTCTCTCAAGATTTGAGAAGTGCCTGAGAAGTATGCAGTGAATTAGGTAATAAGATATTTGACCATTCAAGTGCATCACAACAGATGCAGAGATAAATGTTTATAAGTAGAGGAGACAGTGAGAAATCCATCACTCACACCCTACCTCTGCATACTCTTTCAGGTGATTATTAACATATTTGAACTTTTTAAGTAAGAGAGCCTTCATCCTTACGTCGTATCAGTTTAATAACTGCATGTGAGTTTTAGGCCGAGCTTAGAGGCAAGAAAGCTCCCAGCCTCCCAGGGTTTTGACCCACATGCTGCTGCCTGCGTTGTGGGTACCTGGACGAGGGGGTTCACCTTTGGATTATGTTTCCTTATCCATTAAATAACTCATAGAACTATCACACAGTTAGCTGTGTCGATGACTATTCACATAGAGAGGAAAAAATCATGGCCTGCTCAGCTGTGGTGAAATTGAGATGTGTTTCATTAGTAGGGATCAGCGCCAGTGTGCATGTGGGCACTCATGCCACAGGAGCACATTGCATGGACACCTGGCTCAACCCACAGTCAAATAAAGACAAGCCTTTAACATAATTTAACCACTTTTTTAAAGAAGGCAGGGGTGGCATTTCTAGGAGAGAGAACAGAATGCAAAAGCACAGGCTTTATCGAGAGCAGCAGACACACCGCTCACTGTCCTGCGTCTGTCCTTTGCGGGAGTTTACAGCCGCAGAAAGCAATCAGTGAAAGGCACGTTTCACTGAGATTTTGGCTCTGCTCTTGATGTAGGTGCACTCTTATGTGAAGAGCTATTTCAGCTGCCCTGGCTTCTGGGATTGAGAAAAACACCTGGTGGGCTTCCAGAAACAATATCAGCCGAAGGCATTCTGACTCCTGAAGCTTCGTGTTGTTCCGAGTGTGGGGTAAATGTGTGCCCATGTCGACCTCTTGAATGATGAACCTGTTTGTGAAATGACAAGCCAAAATCCAGAAAAAAACCAGAACATGAAATGGATCCAAACCCAAACCCAAATATCAAATGTTACAGAGTCTAGACTACAATATTTCTTTTAATAAAGCCGAACCTATTTCAACATCTGCCTTTTTGAAGGGATAGAATAATGAAACTATGCAGAATGTGAAATTTCCCCATTTTTCCAGTTAGCATTGGACTCAGGATCATAATGCCTATGAAGGCAGGAATTTATATACGCCTGTTAATATTTAGGTGATCGTAAGGTTGTTATCAGTTTAAAAATAAACACTGTTCACCAAGAAGCACCATCCACACTTTCTTTGAAATGATTTTTTCTTTTTTTTGAGACAGGGTCTTGCTGTGTTCCCTGGGTTAGAGTGCAGTGGTACTCTCTGGGTTCATTGCAGAGACAGGGTTTAACTGGGTGGCCTAGGCTGGGATCAAAAGATCCACCTGTTTGGACTTCCCAACATGCTAGGACTACAGGTGTGAGCCACCATGCCTGGCCAAAAACCACAGGCACATACCACCACACCTTTCTGTGGCTAATTTTTTGCATTCTTTGTAGAGGTAAGGTTTCACCATGTTACCCAGGCTGGTCTCAAACTCCTGGACTCAAGCAGTCCTTCTCCCTTGGCCTCCCAAAGTGCTAGGATTATAGGTGTAAGCCACCATGCCTGACCTGAAGTGGTTTTAAAGTAATGCAAAACCTGTTAATGTATGTAGATTTTGTTGGTTTTCATGATAGCAGTGATTGACTCTCATTGTTTTAAATAGCATGGTAGATGCCATAAGGGTGATAAAACCTGAAACTTAATCCTGGGTGTAAATAAGGCTTAGAAAGACCATGTCCTGTGCAAACCATGGAGTCCCATATTAAATGTGAGGGAATTGCTGGTGCGGTAGGCAGTGGTGTTTTAATGATGGTCGGGGAGTAGACTTGCTCAGGAGAGGCTCCGTTTGCACCAACATACGGGGGAGAGCACAAGGATTCAGGCGACCATCCCCCTGATGGGTTGGAGCTGAGGACTGTGCAGGAAGGTGTTATGTAATTCAAGAAAGCCCCACTGAGCCAACGCAGATGCTAAAATAATTCATGTTCATAGCTCACGGATATGCGTCCTTCCTATTGAGATTGTCCTCTTTCAGTAAGAAGAAAAGCAAACAAAGGCGTTTAGAACTTGGAGGGTCTTTTGGTGGGGGGAGCCCGTTGTAAAATGCACTGCTCCACTAGATGCTGATTTATGTCGTTGTTGAATACACAAGTATAAAACGGAGTCCCAAAACAATATTTGTTTTTAGCTGAATAATTCACTCATTTTCTCCGCGTGAGCTTTTCTCATCTGTAGCACTGGCCTTTCAGATTAAATAAATTTAATGTTTCAAAAGAATATGGACATGAATATTCATAAGGACCAAAACAGTGAATATAAATAAAAGCCCTTTTATATAACATTTTATTTTTTTTTTATGAAGACCTTACCTTTTTTTTTCCACTTCTGAGATGGTATAATTCAAAGCAATTTTCCAGGGCACTGTTTCTTCTACAAAGCTTACCTGTTACTAAGGGTGTGATCACTTCTTTCCCAAATTATTTCACGCATCAATATTTTCCTTTACATAAATAGAAATAAGGTATCTGCCTATGGCACAGCCTGTTAGCCATGGATTCAGCCCAGCATGATGCCAAACACTCAACAAAGTGTGTAAACAGTTGGAAGAATGCCAAAAAGTGAAGCTGAAAAAAGATCATGTACCTTCAAATATGAATAGCTAGTTTTTACATACAAAATATGCAGACGATTTTTAGATGTTTTTACATATAGGCCCATGATTTAAAAGTTAAAAACCCTCATACATACAATGCTTATGTTATTGTATACCAGACAGACAAGCAGCAAAAAGCCTTTTATCCCCAGTCCTTAGTGGTAGGGTGAAACAGCTGGCATTTGAACAGAAAAAGAAAGATAAATAAAAATGAAGGCCATGGTTACCATTGCCCAAGAAAAAAATGGTTTAAGAAGAGCCAAGGCACTGTGATATTTAATCAATTAATTGTTTTGATCGAATTATCAGTGTATTCCTATTTAAGTAATTCCTAAGTCCAGGTGTATTGTTTTATAACACTAGCTACCTAAGTGCTGTCTAACTTTTTCTTTGAACATGTGGGCTCAAAATAAATCCTTGATTTAATGGCAGTGTATTGTGTAATTTGAATCTGAATACTGATGAAAGTGAAGTTAGAATAATTGCAATAGAAAGGGGTAAATATGTGATGTGTTGTCCTTGACTGATGTCTACATGCCAAGTTAGTGGGAGGAGGATTTCTTCACCTGAGGGAGGGCTTGTGTACTTCTGGTGCACATCAAAAGGGAGCCAGGGAGAGATGAAAATGGTAACAGAGCCACTTTTGTAAAACCCTAAGCTAGAAAGTTATTTACTGCCTTCTGAAATAGATGATTAAAAAATTATTAAAAGGTACATTATTTTCTCCTAATTATGTAACTAGAAAAAATAAGAAGGACACACTTTCTGATAAACATTACTTTACCTGGTTGCTTCCAAGTGAACTTTCTTTCTTTGCACTTGATGAGAAAGACAATTTTTAAGGAAAAGGGCATCCTGCTGTTGGAACGAGGTGTTTTTGCTAGGGCAGTTAGATTCTCAATGTTATTTGTGTTTTGAACAACATGAATACCCCGTGTACTGAGTGAGCTTACCTCACGGTGTCCCATTAACCTGCAGGGATTATGTAGGAATAATATTCCCCTTCAGCAGAAGATCATGACTTCTTTTTACATTGCCTTGTGACTTTGGGTGACTACTTAACCCCTCAGTACCTTGTTTTTCCCAATTGTAAAAAAAAAAAAAAAAAAAAAAAAAAAAACTTGCCAATAAAGCCTGGTTCTAAAATATTTTCAGGTGGATAAAAGATTAATTTTAAGCTGGACAATGTTCTTTCTATATATTGAGAGAGATTTGTCTAATATTTCACTTTTTCTCAGTTCTTCTGGCATTTCTAAAGACTTTATCATACAATTCAAAGAGCTTGGGAAGCCTGCACTTACTGGTAAATGGCTATCTAAGAAGCTTTGTTTACCAATTATTTTTCCAGTGGGTTTACATTTTGCCTGAGTCCTTCTTTGCCAGTCAACAGTATAATTACTAATTTTCAGGTTTGTGTTACAGTAGCACCTTACTTCTGACAAAAGTTGTTGTATTAGTTAGGTTTCTGCTCTGATAAATAATGCCGAATAACAAGCCCCAGATCTCAGTGGCTATAGCAATATCATTTATTTCATATTTCACACTCACTAGTCTTCAGGTTGGCTGAGCTTGTCTGGTCTCTGTTCTCCTTCTCCACAAACTCAGGGGGAAGGATGAACTCCAGAATTTGATTTGGGTCTAACTATGCTCCCTGGGTCTTTAATCCAGCACTCAGTTGAAGAGATGCGACTTTCTGGACCATAACTGTCTCAATGTGGAGTCAGAGCTCCAAGATGGCCGGCAAAAATATGGATTGAGGCCTCGAAAGCCTTAGTTCTGAACTGGCAAGGTGTCACTGCCACCCGTATTCTATCACTCAATGTGAGTCACACAGCCAGGTCCACGCTCAGGTGGGTGGGGAGCACACGCCACCTGCCAGATTCCATGGCCAGGTGAGGAAGGAGAAAGAACTGTGGGCAATCAGGCGTTCCACCACACATTCCACATTAGGAAACCGAAGGAAGTGCAAGGAAGGAGCCGTCGTGTTTTCATCCTCATGTTGGCCAAGAGAAACCCCTCCAAAAGAAGTCTTTCACAATCTGAATAGGTACTGAGGGACACAGGAGTACTATGTGGGAAGGGTGCGCTATTATTCCAGGCCCAAGGAACAGTTTGCTTTCTCCATGAAAATGGAGATGATAGCCCACATTCAGTCTTCCTAATTATTAGTAGAAAGTTTGCAGACTTTAACTAAATAAATTAGACTTTCAGAGAGATTCTGAAGTTATGTTTGTATCAAGGAAAAAAAGCAGTTGTGGGAAATAAATGGACAGGTTTGAAAATAGGGCTTCACTCTGGCAGACTTCAGAGATCGTAAGAGCAGGGACCTTGTGTTATTGATAACAGCTGGGAAAATGCCTGTATATTGCAGAGTTAAAATCAGTACTGGTAAATACATGAATGGCAAATGGAGAGGGAAGATGACACATATAGGTATATGGATATTCAAAGCAAAAGAAGGAATCAAGATTAGGAGGAGAAGAGGAGAAATGTAGCCAGAATCCACAGCCACTGTCCCTCTGCCCAGTGTAGAGGCTGAGGGTTCAGAACAGGTGAAGAGCTGGAGAAGACAGCCAGCTGTCTGCATTCCCTCATCCATTTAAAAAAAAAATTATATCCTACTATTCTTCTTCTCAAGCTTTTAAAAATGTATGACATACCTCCTACCTATTTTAAATTTAAAAAGGCACAGTGAAAGTTATTGTTTTACCTCTGATTCTATCATCAATCCCTCTAACTCTGAATAACATTTTCAGAAGAATGAAAGCTACCCAGTGATTCATGATTTCATCACTACTCTTTTGAAGCCCTGGCTTTCCATCAAAGAACATGATATGCATTCTTTTGCTTAATAATATAACATTTAAAGAAATATTTTCACATTCTATAGAGTTGATATTCTAAGCCCAAGGTAACTATGGGAAAGATAAAATCTATTATATAATCTAGTCATCAACATGTTCCTGAGCTTTTATCTTGAATTATGATCATAAAAGGTTTTATTGAATAGGATAAAGTTAATTTCCAAGAATTTCCAAGTATGGTTTTCACAGTAAGAAAGACGGCATTCTGCTGAAAATGGTCAGGTGTTGAATAAGAGATGTTATCTGGTGACACAGTTGGACAGTTTGGTTACCTTTTCTGAAACAAGAGTCCTCCATAAGTAAAATGGAAGCAGCAGAATAGAGTAATGATGACACAGAGAAGGTCTGAAAAAGGCCAGAGTCTCATGTCCTCTGTCATTGTTGGTGTGGTCCTTTTTCTTATTAAGTCGAAATGAAATTTAAAGGAAATATATATTGTTTCAATGGTTTTTATTTTTAAATCAACTTGGAGGTGTCAAGAAATAGAAACTAGTAACCACATCAAAAGATGCATAATTATTTTTCCTAGTACACTGATTCATTGATTTAGTCAACGTTTATTTAGCCCAAGACTTTGAATAGAACTGCAAGGCAGAGCTGAATGCATTACCCTTGTCCTATTTATCTGTTTGGAATATTGGCAACTCCCCTGCAGTGATTGTCACTATAGCAAGAGTGACTCTGATCACAGGACTCGCAACCCTTTGGAGCAGTGTGGGTCACAGGCACAGCACCTGGGAAGCAGGGTTAGCACAAAGTCTGATTCAGTCAATTTAGGGTGGGGTCCAAGAGAGTATATTCCTAACAAGCTCCCAGGTATGGCTAGGCACAGGACCAAGCACCATACTTGGCGTTGCAAAGTTCTTGAGCTCCACAAAATCAAATAGGATGCAGGGTCATTGTTATTCCAGGAAATCATGGGAAGTGCTGAGGATGCTGGTACCTCCCACTCTCTCATTGAACAGGGGAGAAAAGTGCAGATGGTGCATCTCTCCAGTTAAAAGTCATGGGACCCAGGTTTACAAATTAGAGAACATACAGTGGACACAAAGGAGTTGATTTAATTTTCACTACTTATTCTAAGGTGGTTTTACTTATAGCGCACGTGGGTCTTCTAATGAAGAATATGATATGAAGAGTTATGATACTCTGCTTTGTTACTAGAGAGGTTAAGATGAGCAGGGATAAAATGACTGCCATTGAGGCGCTGCCTGAGGCACTACGGAATTAATGCATGTGCGCAGCACCCGACACATGCCCTGGACTTCCACACTGCTGAGAACATGCCTCTGGTCAGTCAGCCTCCTTGAGGCTTCCTTGATCATAACTTTCAAGTGTTATTACACCTGAAGTGTTTCCTTCCTTCTTTCAGCAAATTTTTGTTGAGTTTTTTTAGGTGCTGGGTAGAATTCACAAATGCAGGGACCCATCCTGGCAGTGTCCTTGCCACATAGAGCCTACATATGTATGGGGAAAGACAGAAGATAAAAAGTTTCAAAAATATTTAAAAAATTTTTAAATGTAAAAATAAACATTCTATTTGCAATAATGATATAAAGAATGTAGTGTGGTTACTGAGAAAGAAAATGGGGGATATTTGAACTAGGGAGATCAGGGGGATTCTCTCTGGGGAGGTAACAACTGAGTGGCAAGGCTTGAATGACAAGAAACAGCTGGCCAAGGAAAGATATGGGGAAAAACTTTGGGGCAGAAAAACACCCAGTGCAAAGGTGTTGAGGTTGCTCAGAGGGCAACAGGAGGGCTGGTGTGGAGGGAGCATGAATGTTGTGGTGATGGGAGTTGGTAGGATACAAGACTGGAGATAACACTAGGACCAGATCATCAGAGACCCTTATTGGCATTATGAGGACTTTGAATTTATCCTAAGTGTTACAGAAAATCATTGGAGGGGCCAGACATGGTGGCTCATGCCTGTAATCCCAGCACTTTGGGAGGCTGAGGTGGGTGGATCACTTGACACCAGGAGTTAAAGACTAATGTGGACAATGTGGTGAAACAGAGTCTCTGTGTCATGTGTTTCTGTAAATAATATTAAGAACAATTTGGCTATAAGGTCTGTGTAATCCACTGTGATATATGAACATGAGAATAGGAGTAAGATCTTAGAGCTGAGCCAGTGGAGCTCAGCCTGCAGCCCCATGTGAAGTTTCGTGAAGCCTGGGGAAGCCAGAGTGATTGAAAAGAGAATGGAATCTAAGAGACCTGTAGAAGCATCTGGAAGCATTGAGACCTAAACTATTGCTGAATCCTGGGCCAGAGATCCAGACCTCTGTAGAGGAGGTGAGAAGATATCAGACTGGAGACACGAGAGACCTTTTGTCTTGGTTGTATACTTGTGAGTCAGCCTGGGTCTTTAACATGGGAAGAGGTGGTTTCTCAACTGAACCAGAGCTGGGATGGGCTGGAATTTCAGGGGGAAGAATATATGGAAAATACATGTACACACACACACACACACACACACACACACACACACACACACACGGATCTGGGGAGAGAGGAGAAGGGAAAAGAAGTTAAACTTGAGAAGTAGGATAATTATAAAGAGATACTCAAAGAATCTCTAACACTGACAGTTTACCATGAGACATTGAGATGGATTAGGTTCCCCCAATTAAATAGAAGACACCTGTACATAGTTTGTGATATTTTTATACAAATGTATTCTTGACTCAGAGTAATCCGTATGTGAAGTATGATCAAGGAACGAGACAGTAAAATAATTATCTAGGTAAAAACATATTTGTTATTTTGCAGATTTTGTTATTGCAAATGTTAAAGTACATTTCTACCATACAGCTTTATAGCTATGTTTTCAGAAAGTTTAGAAAATGTTCCTAATTAGTGAAAGGTATCAAAGTCATCAATATTCTCAAAGTCATTAACTCTTTGAGAGATAGATGACGTCCAATGACAAAACTTTAATTTAGAACTTACCAATAAGAATGCTCAATTATATTAATATGTTCCAGATTTCTATCTTTCCCTGGACAATTTTTACTAAATTTTGGCATTTCTAGTTGTATTCTGCAACAACAATGAGATACAATGTGTAAGAATTATACCCTGGTACTATTGTTGGAAGGTATAATTCCTATGATTTTTGGTAAAATCTGTGTCTTTGAAAATTAAGTTAATACTGTAAACACTGGTATTTCTAGTTTCTTAGATTTTTTGGAGAGAAAAATGATTTGAGTTGCTCTGCCTTTTGTTATAAAATACATTATGCTCACTGAGATGTTATTTCCTTTGATGTTACTAGCATAACAAAAATAGGAAATATTTCTCTGATGGTGTGTTCTCCACAGAACCACTGTGCTTTCATAGCTAATCCTGATTAGCTTGCTGATTCTGCTTGCTTAAGCATTCCAGAGGAGAATGCAACAAATGGCAATACTCCATTCATATAATAGAGAGTCATTTGAAAGAGCGAACCGGAAGCTTCATCTTTCAAGCTATGATTGGCATGTTCAAGAACATTTTTGCTTGTTATTGCACTCTGAAATACTGAGCCACACTGTGAAAGATCATTGTCCTTGAAGCAGAAACAGAGTGGTACCCTGACAGGTCTGATGTGTGTATAATCAAGTTAGGACCGATCCATGAGCCTCTTCCACCTTTGCTTAAGCTATACCTCAACTCTTCTCCATTTTCATAGTAACTTTATATCCAAAAAGTAGAAAAATAATATTCCTATCAAATTAATTTGGATTTATAAATTATAAGTGACCTTGATATTTTAGACACGTCCCTTAAATCTCTGACTCAGGAATGGAACATGGAATGTGAAGTGGGCAGAAAATATTTGAAATCTAAACCCCAGTTTGATTATAGCATAAACCTGATGTTATGGGTTGAATTATGTTCTCCAAGAAAGATATATTGAAGTGCTAACCTGAAGTGCTTGTGAATGGGACATTTAAAATAGGGTCTTTGCAGATGTCATCAAGTTAAGATGAGGTCATACTGGATTTAGACTCAGTCCCAAATCCGATGACTGAGGGAAATTTGGAAAGAGATACACGGAGAAGAGAACGCCGTGTGAAGGCACAGACACTTGGGAGCAAGGCCATGTAAGATGGCAGTGGAGATTGGAGTGATCCATCTATAAGCCAGAGGTTGCTCAGGATTGCTAGGCGCTACCAGAATCTGCAGTACGTTCTTCCTCAGAACCTCCATTACGAACCAACCCTACTGATACCTTGATTTTAAATTTTTAGCCTCCCAACTGTGAGAGAAAAAGTTTTTGTTGTTTAAAGCTACCTGCTTTGTGGTAATTTGTTACAGCAGCCTCAAGAGGCTAATGCTCTTGACACATGATCAGAAAAAGCCATGAAATCTTTGGAGCAGCTCATCTTCCAATACCTATGCTTTCTGTAGCCTGCCTTTGAAGACATGGATTAAATGTCCCTTCCATTCCACCACTGTTCGACTGCACAATTCTGACACTGTATTTTAAAAAATTCAGCTCCGAATCTCATTAGCACAAGGAGCTCTTACTGCACCCTCACCCAGGGGGTTATATCTGCCCTCCAGAAAGAAGATGAGCTTGAGCTTGGCTCTGCAAAGAGCTTTCTTCATGAAAAAGTGGTGACAGTGTTCATGTTCTTGCCTAGTGAGTTTTCATTGTATCAAACTTTTCAAAAGTGGCCTTCTTTGGAAGAGCTTATAGTTTGGGGAAGGCAGGAACAGATGTGCTGAGTCAAGACACTGGAGTGGGAGATATGCAAGGATCCAGCTTCTCTGGGCTGAGAACAGGGTCTGCCTGAACTGAGGCTGCTCCTGATTTGACTCACGATCTGCTGTTGCCTGCCACAGGCATCTGACAAATGTCTGTTCAGTTGAGTGTTTCAGTGTAATTGATCTACTAAATAGAGCAATGATCATTTGAAAATTAACATGTCTATAGCTAATGGCAAGTCCAGTTGGACCAAGAAGGATGTTGGAATGTTTTTAGAGATGCATTTGGTGAATAGATGCTAATGAGGCAGTTATGGCTTGGGTCACATTAGGATGTATAATAGTTTTTCCTGCAGACAGCAAATATTCGTGAAGCATCTACCATATATGAGGTACTGTCCTGGGCATTGGGGTCTTGGCTATGAATGAATCAAGTTCCTGGTTTTGTGCTTACCATGTCAGGGGAGAAAATTAACAAATAAATGGGGACTATAAATGCTCTGAATAAGTAAAGCCAATGAAAAGGACTAGAGGGTGCAGGTGGAGGCTGGGGAGGATTTTCCATTTAGTGCAGGTGGTCTGGGGTAAGCTACAGGGGGTTTTCATCCAAGAAAGAAACACATTAGACTTGTGTATTCAGAATCATGAATCTGGCAGTATAATGCTAGCTGAATTAAAGAAAGGATGATGTTGGAACAAGGAAGAACTGAAGGAGCGTTACTGCAGCAGTTAGACAAGGGTGCCCATCCTGCCAGGAGTGAAAGCATCGGTGGGGAAATAGAGTCAATGATGGTGCACCCACTGCCATGGAATATTTTGCAGTTAGTAAAAAGTAAATAATATGTTTGTGATTATAGACCAGGAAAGATGCCCATGATATACAGTCAACTGAAAAAAAATGCAAATTGCAGAGTATTATATATAAAGGCACACAAATTTTATAAATATGACATCAATAAGACCTCCCATGAGTGCGTGTGTATGTGTGTTTCTATAACCTTGGTATCAGTCAAGACCAGCTGAACTGTGCTTAGGATTTCAGGGCTTAATGTCACAAAGGTTTGTCAACCACTCACATGAACGTAGGTGTGTGTGGGTCAGCTGAGAAACTGTACTGCTCATGTGGGGACCCAGACTGGGAGAAGCTTCAGCTCCATGTTTCCATGGTTGCCAGGGATGGAAGAGGACATGGCCAGTTGTACATGAGCTTTTAAAGTTTCCACTAGCCCCTCACCCAACTGAAATGACAATGGTGAAATGCAATTATACTACATGCCCAGAAGGAAGAAAGCAACAGTTAGTAAAGAGTCCTGATGGTTACCCAAGGTTTGGAAAAAGGCATGAAGTGGACATGAAGGAGGAAGGGTACAAACTCTGTTTCCCTTGTTTGGCAGCAGGACAAAGAGGGAAAGAGTATAGAATCGTATTTCCTAACAAACAGAAATGCCAGGAACCAGCTCAGTGAGAGCAGGACGTAGAGAAGCAGACAGACTGAGACAACCTATGGTTTGGAATCTTAAAATGAGAAGACCCTGTTTTTGAATGTGGGTGTGAGGAGAGAATTTTCAAAGGTGACTTTCAAGGACTTGCACCTGGGTTATTGGAGACAGAGACGTCATGGGCAGACTTGAGTTATCCTACAAGAGAAACAGGTTTAAGAACATAAGCTTTTGGTTGATTTGAAACTTATGGAGCTTGAGATGCAAGTAGAAGATGTGTAGGAAGATAGGCATGTCTTGCAAAAGGCAACTGCAGAGCTGGAGTTAAGAGACAGACTTGAAGCTGTTTTATTGGAATGAGTGCTGATGCTTCAACTATTGTGCAAACTTGGGGTTTCTGGGCAGGATCATGGGAATCAGAGCCATGGCTCCTTCCTCTTTAGCCTCTGGACAGAGGCACATCTAAGGGGACTCTCAGCCATGGAAATGTCCCCATGGTAACATGGCAACCCAAGAGATAGCATTCAACTTTCTGGAGAATTTTACCCACACATTCTTTACATGTGCCAAATCCATTTTAGTTTTACATATGGCCCTATTTGAAGTTGCATTGGAAAGCAGGCTTAAAAAAATGAGAACTCTTTGGTGTTAATAAGGAGTGAAGAACATCCTCCCCATGGGACTTGAAATTGCAGTTGACTTTCTTCCTCCCTGTCCCGCCTGCTGAACACTCCCCAGGCACCACTAGCACAACTCCTGAAATGCTAACACGGAAACCTCTGCTTTGATTTAATGCAATTTGCACAGTTGACCCTTGAAAATTAATTTTGCCATCTCATAATGAATACCAAACAGGGGCTTCTGTATTCAGAAAACTGGAGATCTATTTTCCATTTGGTTATTGTGGATAAGCCTTCCACAGACTTCCATTTTAAGGCTCAAAATGTTTGCAGAAGTGTACTTTAATTTAATGGAGATGGTATTAGAATTTTAAAGTTATCCGAAATTAAGCTACACGAAAGTTATGATAATTTTAAAGCAATGTTAAAGGTCTTTGCATTAGAAGCAAATATGTAATCATAAAAGAGAGGATCTTTTTTGTAGTTGTCAATTCTGGTACCTGAAGTTATTCATTTAATATCTGGTATGGGATATACAATTTTACGTAAATGTTATGTGTAGAAAAAACAGTATCTTCATTAAACAGACTTTCTGTGCATTGAGAGGGCAATACAGAGATTCCAAAGTAAATTGCATTTGCCCAATAAGCAATAAGTGCACAACATTTGATTTTACCATGCCTAAAGAAACCTTTCTCAGTGGTTCTCAGCCAGATTCTCTGGAGACCTGGGAAGGGATCTGTACAGCAAGCACCCAGTGAGTGCTGGTGCTAGCTATTTGTGGTTTTGGAAGATGACTTTGGGGCTATAACTCCTTCTGCAATGTTCCTTTCTTGGGAAGCTGAAGTGAGGGAGGTGCCCCAGCCTGCCTGTGTAGATAGAGCACTGCTTACTACATGTCCCTCCAAAGGCATTCCTGATGTCTTTGCATTTTTATACACAAATGATCTAAGACAATAGTTTTTGCCTTGGTTTCATATCCCAAATATGGAATGGAACAAGTGGAATGCATATGATTCTAAATAATAATGCTTTGCTGAAAAAACCTTCAGAGTCTTTATTTTTAAAGAGGTGAAAGAAAAAATATTTACCAGAAAAAAAATATTGCTATGGCAATGTGTTCCCCCACAGTTTTTGGCCTGAGGGCCCTTTTAAATATAGATTGAATGGGAGGAGATGGGGGCATGAAGCAGATGGTCCATGCCCAATCTGGGCTTCCCGATGAGGATTCCGGGTCATTTTTCCCGCTCACAGTGGGTTTCTCCTTGGCCGTCATCCCAAGATGGCTGGACTCACAAGAATTAGAGAAGGTGGTTCAGAGTCCACCCCGTCATCTCCTCACAGTGAGGCCTGGTGCCTTTCTCTCCAGACGCAGACTGTGAGATGACAGTGACATGCATGACCATCTCTTCTGCTGGCCCGTGAGAGCCTGGGCTCTGTCCTGCACCCTCCACCTCTAGAACCTGTCTGCATCTGCAGGAGCTTCACCCAGGCTTGCAGAATGAATGTTCAGATCAGATTACCTGAACTAGCATTTACTCAGCAAGCTTGCTCCAAAAAGCTTGGAGTGCCAAATCAAAGAGTGCCTTTTCAGGACCGTATTTATGTTTAGGCTATGTCTCCTTAATCTCTCCTGTGCTCTTTTGTGTATGACAATTACGCAAATACAGCTGATCAGGCACCACCCTGGAATAGTGAAGTGGTGACAGATGGTTCTTTTCAGGTTGTAATACATGGTGCAGGTTCCCAGGAGGGAAGAAGCCTGGTGTTCTCCCAGGCTTCCCCCTCTTTAATCCGTTGGGAGCACAGCCCATTGCCCACATGCTTCTCATGAGCTCACATCCAGACTCCGTACCAGAAGTGCTGGCATGACTGCACGATGTTCCTCCAGCTGTGCAGCGCTTGAGCATCCCCTTCAGGTGACAGGTCACACTGTGAAAGTGGGGCACACTTCCCTTAGCTTCCCTTCGACTTGGAGTCAAGAGCTGCCTGGGAAGCTGGCCACATGCCCCTCCCCCCCCATTTTGCTGACCTCAGTCCCTTCCAACTGGATGGTTCACCCTTCATCCTTTTTGATGTTCTTCTGTCTCTGCTTGTTTGTAATAAGAATGATTTACTTTATTACCTACTAAATCATTTACTTTTTCATGCCAAACGTTTCTCTGAGAGGTTTCATGTGGATTGTTTTGATGGAGCTGGAATTCACACAACATAAATTACCCAATTTAAGGTGACATTCTCAATGTCGTGCAACCAACACCTCATCTAGTTTCAGAGAATTTTTCATGATCTGCACCTAGTCAGCAGCTACTCTCCATTCCCCGCCCAGTCCCTGCCCCCCAGAGCCTGGCAACATCCGATGTACTTTCCACCTCTATGGGTTTGCTTATTCTGGCTATTTCACGTAAATGGAATCATATACTGGGAGGTGTTTTGCCCAGATTTTGTTCACTTAACGTTTTTGAGGTTCCTCTGCATGGTAGGAAAGTATTCCCTGTTAAGGCTGAATAATATCCTGATGTTTATTCACCTTGTGATGATTTCTGTTTCCACCTTGGGTTACTTGGAAAATGCTGTTATGAAATGGGCGTACATGTGTCTGTTTGAGTGCCTGGTTTCAATTCTTTTGGGTATATACACAAGAGTAAAACTGCTGTGTATGTTTAAGTGCTTGAGGAATTGCCACACTGAGTTCCACAGCAGCTAAGCCATCCGCAGCCTGGTTTATTTTGTTTGTTACATACCCGTGCTCTCAGCATCTGCTTTCCCCTGATGACACCTGTCCCTCCTCCATGGGTCCCCTTTTGCAGCTTGGAAGACCACCTCAAGAACCCTCTACACATGTTCTAAAGCACAGATACAAAACCCTGATAGTTTAGGATCAGCTTTGCATCCATACTCATGCAATGGTTTGGATACCAAAGTCAAGTCCCAAAATTTTGAAAAGAAGCTTTTCTCCATCACAATGATTAGTTTGATATTGTAATCCAGTGAACTTACTTGCATAGACTACCCTGTTTTGTTCACAGATTATTTCTTAAATGAGCATTTCTCGTGCTGTTCTATGCAGCCTTTAATGGGATGGAAACTGGAGGCTCCTAGAAGCCAGAATATTTGGTGACTCTCAATGTTCTTCTCCCCTTCCCTTAGGTATCGTTCTTCCTCTTCATCATCTTCGTGGTGTACACTATGCTGCCCTTCAACATGCGAGATGCCATCATTGCCAGTGTCCTCACCTCCTCCTCCCACACCATCGTGCTTAGCGTCTGCCTGTCTGCGACGCCGGGGACCAAGGAGCACCTGGTCTGGCAGGTGGGTGAACCTCCACATCCGTGGAGAACGACTGTCCATATCCTGCCACGGGGTGAGGCAGGTGCTGTTGGCCCATTCAGGGTGTGTCTGTAGTGTGGTACTGGCAGCTGCTCCCTTTCTGCCCTTTGAGGCTGACCCCCAATAACACTGTGGAGACAGCCCACTGCCATTGGTGGGTTCCACAGTCGCTTAACAATTAGCAACCGTAAAAGTAATGTTAGCAGGAAAGTTGGATGTGACAATTCTGTTTTGCCAATTTTTGAATGGTGGTGTGATTTTGATGAACAAAATGTGTTCTTGTTATACGTTATAATTCAGCACTCATTTTTATAGTGAAATAACTTTTATGATTAATTTCATAGTTTGTTCCCACCTCTCTCTACCTTGATATTCAAAACCCTCTCTTTACAAAGATAAAACTTTTCTTCATTTTAAAATGTTCTAGCAGGTCTATGAGCATTCAAAAATAAAATAATTATTTCAAATGCTGCAACAGCAAATTATGGCTTACTAATAAATGACATTTCAAAGAAATCATTCTGTTTAATTAGTTAACAAGCTTTTTAAAAGCTATCTGATTTCTAGTCATGTACACATATAAACACAAGGGTCAGTGATCTGGAGCAATTCCTAACATTCTCTGTTTTGCCTATTAAAAACATGCTTAATTTGCTCTGTGGGGATCAACTGCAGCAAACGTAGCTGTGGCATAAAATGCAGTCAAGCTGAGAAAATTGCAATCATGACAGCGCTGTGCCATTCTAAAGGGACTTTCGACATGGGTCACCTCAGCCCTGCTGGGTCTGAGAAACCAGTTTTTTGTTCACTTGATGTGCTATTTCATTTGGAAACTTGAGGTGGAAGTGGAGGCTTACTCTTGGGTCTGTAATAGTCTCTGTTAGTTGGAAAGCTTCCTGGGGATCCCATTTCTCAATAGTCATCTCCTACTGCTTGTAACATCACATTCATTAAAAGTAGCCAGGAAAACCTGCATTCATTAAGCATTATTTGTCCATACTGAGTATAAAGGCACTGGCCTCTAACTTTACACAGCAGGCTAGAGTTTCACCCTGGCTCATTTGGCTGTTACTAAAAAGTGCCCACTCCCAGGAAGAGAAGGAAGGCCATATGGTTCCTCTCTATTGCCTTTGACACATGCTAGTAACCTGCACCACCTGAGACACAGAGGCCAGCCAGTAACTAATCAAATGAGAGAATGAAGGTGGGTATTTTATGTTTATTTTAAAATATGTAAATGATGAATAAAATTGGTATGTATTCAAGGTATGCAGCATTATGATTTGCTATATGCTATATGTAATGGTTGTCACATTCCAATTAATAAACACATCCATTGCCACCCACACTGTACATTACATCCCCAGGACTTGTTCATCCTATCACAGAAAGTATGCACCCTTTGACCAACTTTTCCCCATTCCCCCCAACCCCTAGCCCCTGGAAACCATCCTTCTACTCAAAAGAACAATCCAGTCATGCCTGGGAAGAAGTACAAGACACACTCCTGTGTATACAATCTCTACCCTAGCCCTCACTTCCTGTTTCTGCACTTCAGAGCCTCTCCTGAGGATATATGTGGGTCATTTCTCCTTTCTTCTGTAAATTCCACTCTTCCATCTTATTTATTTGAGCTGTTAAGCTCAACATTAGGTATTCACATATGGGTTAGGGTGGTGAGCTTATTTTTTGCAGGAGAATGGGAAAACAATTTGCTCAGCCACTTTACATTCTGAAAATAACTGTGTAAACTCCCCTTTCACATGAGCAGTAAGACACTCAAACATGTCATGGCTCACCAGCACCTTTGCTGTTTAGGGTACCCTGAGACACATCCCTTGAATGCTTTGCACTTATCTTTTCTGCCCTTTCATGAATAAGTGAAGTGTCTGCTGGTACAGGTGTAATAGGACACAATATTTCAGAAGGAGAGGTTTTAGTACCTGTCTATAAGAATTAAATAGGGCTTAAAAAAAAAAAAAGGAAAACGAAGGTCTGCATGAAGAACTTTATGTATTGTAGGTCATTGACTACTATATTCTTTATTGAGTTGTTTTTTTAAAGCATTTTTTATTTTCCTGCCTTGGTAAAAAAAAAAAAGGGGGAAAGATGGAATCTTAAATTTTTATTTACTCCATTTCAAAAACTGACAAAGAAAAATATTCCTTATCAGCAAACAGCCAGAAATGGGATAATTCTAGAGTTGCGCAAATAATAAAAACGCTTCACTCCATAATATTTTATAAAGGAATAAGGCCCAAGAGAACAGAATAAGATGAAGTCCATTTCCCATTTTTTTCAGAGACAGTTTCATAGTAACTCCAAGAGCTGGGAAAGGTGGAACATGTGAAGAGATTTAAAATGGGAGATTTGTAGGTAAACGTCACAGTAATGAAGAAAGGAGCTTTCAGTACCCGTGGCCACTGTTGGAAATATAATCTAAAAATAGCACTGGTTTGAGGTTCTAGAAAAACACTTTATTGAATTCTTTTTACACATGCTGTATATAAATTAGAATTTTACAAATTTGGTGGTTGTATTGCTGTAGTGTAATTGTTTAATGCAACACTATGTAAAATAAAGGATACTGGCCTGATATGAAGAAAGAGGTTGCCCATAGATGATAGTCAGCATCACCCTGCCTTCAAAGCCATTAAAGGAGGGTGCATTCTGTTCAGTATAGATCCATATTAAGAAGTTATTGTTTCATTTTATTCCTTTGAACATCGGCAATCTATGGATAGCACATAGAACGTATCTGTTAATCAAAATATCCACTTAAGATAAATCCATAAACTCCTTCCCTACTGCATCAGAGAGTTCATTGTCTTCAGGAAATTCATTTTTCCAGCATTTCCCTTGAAGTAGGAGGCATTCTCAGGCTATGATATATCGCCTAATTAAAGAAATTTAGTTAATAACTGAAAATTATGGATGGTATTCCTTAATTTTCAACCTGAGGTGTAATCACTAATATACTTTGTAACTTTTATTTTGAAACAATAACAGACTTACCAATAAGTTGCAAATAGAGTACAGGGAATTATTTTTTTCTAAACCGTTTAAAGATAAGTTGCCAATCTGATACCCCATCACCCCAATGCTTTAGTGTGTATTTCCAATGGTACCCTTCTCCTATGTAACCACAGGACACCTGCCAACACCGGGAAGTCCACATTGCGCTGGGACTGCCATGTGATGCCTGGACCCCCTTCAAGTTCCTCTAGCTTTCCCAATAATGTCTTTCATCACAAAAGAACCCAGCTCAGAAGCATGGAATGACACATGGCAATGTGTTCCCCCATCTCTTTGGTCTTCTACAGGATGGAACAATCCACTTTTGGTTCTTTGGCCCTATGGTCGTAATACTTTTAAAGATGGAAGGACCATTATTTAGTAACATGTCTTTCAACTTGAGTTGAGTTGATGCTTCCTCATGAATAGATTCAGGCTCTGCATCTTTGGCAAGAATCAGAGTGATGGTGGGTGCGTCCTCCTGGAGTGCAATCCAGGCTCCATTGCTTCTCTGTCTTTATACCTACGGTGTTCACTTCTATTATGGCTATGTCCATACAACTCTTTCACCTAGAAATTACTCTTTTCCTCTTTATAATTAAGACATTTTGTAGAAAGGCACTTTGAAATTAGGCATATATGTTGTTTCAATGTATTTATTTATTTATTTATATCTATACAGTCTTGTATTTTCCCATTTTATTCAATAGATTATACACCATTACCATTGCTATTTTTTTTTTTTAAAGACAGAGTCTTGCTGTGTCACCCAGGCTGGAGTGCAGTGGCACAATCTCGGCTCACTGCAACCTCCTCCTCCCAGGTTCAAGCAATTCTCCTGCCTCAGCCTCCCAAGTAGCTGGGACTACAGGCACATGCCACCACTCCTGGCTAATTTTTTTTAAGTATTTTAGTAGAAATGGGGTTTCACTGTGTTGCCCAGGCTCGCCTTGAACTCTTGAGCTCGGGCAATCTGCCTGCCTCGACCTCCCAAAGTGCCAGGATTACAGGTGTGAGCCACTGCACCTGGCCACCACCGCTATTTATTTTGATGCTCACATTGTCTCGGATTTGTCCAGTGGGTACCTCTTCAAGCTGGTCTGTGTGTCCTCTTGATACATTCCCACCATCCTTGGAGCCCTTTCTTGCTTTCTGGTGGAACAAGATCTTTCTGGTTGATCTTATTCCTCCCCACTCCAGCCCTAAACCTAAAAGCAGCCCTCTTTGGTAAGAGAATCAGGAACCCTGATTTTTTTTTTTTTTTTTTTNCCATCACAGGTGACAACTTGCTGCAAGTCTTTGGCTGAATGAGGCATATCACAAGCTATTTCCTCTGCAGGCACTGAACAATGCAGTAACATCCAGAAACTTACAAATGTCAGACACTGCACAGCATCAAAAATGGTGTTGCATCCCTGGCTTGGGAAAGATTTGCCTGGTCTCTTTTAAGAACCAAAGCTCTTCTGTCTTTTTTTTTTTTTTTTTTTTGTAAACAGCATTTAGAGGCACGATCTAGGCATTAGGTGTTGGGCGTCACTGCACCAGGGTGAGGCCTACACACATTTACATCTACATTATATATGTGTGTATGTGTGCATGCCTGTGTGTGCATGTGTGTGCAGGTGTGTGTGTGTTGTATATACTAATAGTCGTGACTTCACAAGGACATTTTCATTTTCAAGCCACCATAGGTTTCACTGCAGTTTTCACTTTTTCAATTGTAACTCCCTTGACCAACAGTGAAAACTATCTAGCTCCCATGATTTATGATAGATTTCCTTTATTGGACCAATTCATGTCTGTAACCAGCCTCCTATTTCTACTGCCATCCCCTCCTCACGTGCAGATGCCTCCTTCCTTGGTTCCTGCTCTGATCCTTGCACCCAGTTTGTCCCCTGCAAGCCTGTCCGGGCTCTGTCCGGGCTCTGACACTCCATGCATGTGTGGCTAACCCTCGCTTAGGGTCCCCTCCGCTGTCCCGGCTCTGACACCCACACCTATGGGGTGCCCTGCACTTAGGCGTCCCCTCTTCTGCCTGAGTCCTGATACCCATATCTGCAGGGCTACCCCATGCCTAGATGTCCCCTCCTCTGGCCAGGCCCTGACACCCAAGCCTGTGGGGCTGCCCTGTGCTTATGTGTCCCTCCAGCGCTCAGGCTCTGTCCCCCTGCAGTTGGCTTTCCCATTCTGGACACGTCTCACACTCAGCTTTGTCACCTTTGGATGAATTTGGCCTTCCCCGTCCACTACTGGTGCAGATACTCCCTTACGGGACCTTGTCTGATGGCTTCAGGGCCGAATCATGCAGGAAGCAAGGAGAAGGATGAGAAGAAAAGGGAAGGCTGGGAAGGGAATCGGGTGGTGATGTTAGTTCACAAGTATAAAAAAGCAGGTAGAGAGAAGGATGAGTTCTAGTATTTGATAGTATGCTAGGGAAATTATAGTTTACAACAATGAATTATATATTTCAAAATAGTTAGGAGAATTGTAATGCTTCTAACACAAAGGAAGGAGAAATCTCTGAGGTGAGGACTCCCTGAAGTACCCTGATTTGATCATTACACCTTGTAAACAAGTATCAAAATAGCATATGTACCCCCAAAATTTGTACAACTATTATATATCAATAAAGAAAAAAAAAGAAAGGGAGAAAAGGTGGGACAAGAAACAGGACTAATACATTTCTGAACATAGCTTATTAGCGAAAGAGGAAGAGATATTTTTCAGTCACTCTCAGATTTATTTCATACTGTTCTCTGCAAGTTTTTTAAATCAGTATTTTCTCTTTGTTATCCTAACTGAATTTCAAAGAAACAGTTTTCTGGAATCTGGGATTATGAAGACATACTGGAACCCCTTAATGATGAAGGGAAGAAAATATTTAAATATCAGAAAACTTAAAGAGAAGCAGTTTTATATTATCTAAGAAGAATGTATCATTTCTATGTGATAAATTTAGTGTAAACACCAAAAGCCCTTAGCAATTCGTGTTTAACTAGAAAATAATAATTTTACTTATATCGTAGGATAACATGCATTTGACTGAAAGTTCCATGAGAGCAGCAAGGAGTCTTTTTTGCTTACCGTCATATCAAGGCAAAGGGAAATAGAGACTAGGAAAATAAGATGAGAAACACTCCCCTCCACCCACCTCATGCTGTGGCGGCTGCCTCCTGCCTCAGCTCTCAGAGGAGATCCCGAGGCTGGGATCATGCCTTCCAGCCAGGCTCTTGGGTCCAGAGGTCAGGAGCCATGGTCCAGCCTGAAGCATGTGCTTGTTTAGTGCTTATTTCATCATGAAGATGCATTGTGCCTGTTCTTCCTTTGCTGTGCTTTTGTAGGTTAGTATCACTGTTGGCATAATCATGAGCCAACCCCAAGGAATTTCTGTATATTCCTATTTATACATCATGATTGCACTTTGTATTTGAAACTCACTTTTCTTACATTTTGATTTCCTTGGTATTCATAGCACATTCTGAATATTCATTTCATATATCTTTTATTTTACCTTGAGAGAGAGGGCAATTTGAATATAGATTTACTTAAGCAAGCCAGTTATGTGAGAATCCATATTTATTAAAGAAGCAAAGCTAAGGAGTGCTTATTGATTTTATAACAGGATTACTTATATGTTAGAGAAGTTTTATAGGAGTCTTTTACACTGTGGATGCTCTAATATATTTAAGTCATGATACAATTTGAAAAATTTTAGATTGCACCTAATACAGTAAATCACCTATGCCAAGTGTGTCATCAATAGCACTGTGGATTTGTTACATAAATGAGCCTTTTTAAGTATAATTCAGGAAGTCTATATTGGAGTCTGGAATTAAATCTCATTTAGGGTCTAATCTGAGAAGCTCAAAGGAAAAACAGCAGGTTACCAGCTGCCTGGTTTCTGGCTGTGGGAGAGACTAATTGTTAGGAATTTGGATCTCTGTTCTGACTGTTTGGTCTTCAGGGAAACATAGGGTATTACTTTTTTCTGCAGGAAAAAAAAAGGAGACTGTATAATTGCCCATTTTGTATGACATGAAGCTATTGATTGAGTAGAATCCATCTCTTAGGTTTAGCAAGACATTGCTTACCTGTTTCAAAGGCATTATCATTGGAAGGAATGGGAGTAAGGATAGGGAGGAGCTAAAATATGAAAGTGCCTAATGTAACTAAATGCTAAAGCAACTCTAAACACCTTTCCTATCCCTGCCTCCCTTTCTCCTGCCTGGTCCCTCCTCAGGCCTGACACCTATACCTAGGGAGGGTTTTGGTAGGACCGGTGAACAAAACACCAGCATTTACATTTAATGCAGGACATCGGACTTTTAAAATGCACTAGCAATTTCTAGAACAGAAATACAAGAATGTTACAGACACAGAACTTTCAGGTTGGTAACTAACAATTTGACTGTAATGGTGGGATGAGACCTAGGTTCACTTTCAGGCATTTTGGAGCTGTTTTGTGGAGGGCATTGAGGGAAGAGAGGTGTAAAGAACCCCTATAATAACATGAATTTATCTTGGAGACTTGATCAAAGGAGTATTAAAAAAGAATTTCTTTAAAAAAAAATGACAGTCATCCATTAACCGTCTCTATCCTCTTGATTCTGTCATCTGTACCCTGTATTCTCTGGTTATTCTAAGCAATGGATTTATGTTGAATATACTATGAATTGATTAAATGTTGGCTAGAGGCACCACTCACTAGTGCTTCAATCGGCATCTTGGCAGTGATTTTCCTTTTAATTTCACCAATGCTTGCATCTTTAGCCCATTACTTACAAAGAAAACAAGGCTCTGCTCATTCCGAATGTTTATTTTTTAGAGAGGGGGTAATTTGTGAAAGCTACTAATTCTAAGCATCTGTTTAACCACCAGCAATCACTCTTTGAGACCTCTGTAAGACAGTGAGAAAATCAGCATTCCTAATGGCAAGTCACACAGGACCGACTCCTCCTATGTTCTTGCAGCACAGAATGATGAATCTGCTAAGTTATATGAACTGAAGAGAATCATATATCTGCAGCTTGACTTTAACGAGAGCATTGCTCTGGCTCTAAGAGATTCTCTTTAAAGAGTAAGGGGAAACCCGGTGAGTTGGTGCAGTGGAAGGAGGAGGTACTCATCACTTGGAGACAGTCCAGGGAGAGACAGAGCTGGGCTGATCCTAGTTATCTGTAAAATAGAAATGATGATCATGGCCTCTTCCTAGGGCATCAGGGATGAGGAAATGAGGTGATAAATGAAAGGGACATAAGTGGGCCAGATGCATACTTAGTGCTCAGAAGCATCAGGTATTAATAATAATAACTACTTGATGGCAGACCACAACATCGTTGTGTTTTCAGAGTGCAACAAGCTGGGCAGGCTGGGAACAGAGGGAGGGGATGTGCTTTCTGTTTTTGCAGCATTAACCACAGCATGCTTTCTTTGAGAATAATGTGCATCAATTTTTACCTCTCCTAGGAGATGAGAGATCCCATTGGCCAAACTCTGGGCTAGTTATTTTTGAGACCCCTCTCAGCATCTCCTGAACGTCTGGACATGGCAGCGAGTGTGGGAGGGTGAGAAGAGCAAGCATTTTGGCCTCAGGCAGAATCTGGCTTGACTTCTGCTTCTCCTACATCATAGCTGTGTGCAGTAAACATGAAGGTAGATGTCCCAGGTGCCCCTCAAGAAAACATTGGCTACCCAGCTGTTGGGAGTGTGGTCTGCAGCTGGCTTTCAGCCATCAGCTTTTTTGGGGAACGCTTGAAAACACCTGCCAGCCCAAGTTTGTGCCCTTGTGAGGGTGGCCCACATCCATGACTGATAGAGTTGGGGGCATAAACTCCTTCCATTTTGGTTGAATGCAGGCAACGCTGATAGTTTTTTGGCTACAGGATGTGTGTGAGTTTGCCAGTTTTGGGGCTTGCAGAGCAGCTTAGCTTCTCCCTGGGCCCAGCACAACTTCTGTCTTTCCCCATGGGCACTGATCCTGAGGACACTCTCTAATAAACGCTAAACACCATTTCAGAATGTGCTTCCTGGAGAAGCCAGCCTACAGCAGGGCATGAGCTTAGCCTAATTCTTTAGCTTGCTCAGTTTTCTAATCCATAAAATGGCAGCAGCAACCTCCCTGCTTGGTTGCTGGCCTTGGTGCTGATTAGATGTGATGACCTGTAAGAAGAACCTGGAATCAAGCTAGGCTGGTGCTTAGCCATCAATGAATAGTAGGCAGCAGTAATGTATTTTGCTAAATTTACATAACTTTAGAGAATCTTTAAGAAACTGGGTGTCAAAATGCTTTGAGAAATTTTTTCATAATCAAAACCCAAATGACCTATGAATTGAGTAAGGCAAGAGTTGGATCATACATATGTAAGACCCTCAGGGCTCAAGTCTGGTTCTGATTGATTGCCCTGTGGTGAGCCCTACCAAAACTCAAGGCACTGTACTTCATCCTAGTGTGGTATGAGAAGCCTGCATGACACTGATGAGTACAGTTAGAAAGTTCTGCTAATGCCTGAGGGTCTGAGCTCTTGAAGGTTAATGGAATAGCTGACTTTGAAAACCCTTGAGACACAGTTCCCCAAATTACTCCTTGGCATAAATAAGAGGGAAAAAATACAAGAGTAGGCATATAGAGAGCTGGGTATCTTAGATTATCATGCCACTCTTTGTCTAGAGTGTTTTCTTTCTTTGAGTATCTCACTTCTATTACCTAGACAACCTGGAGAGCTGCTGTTTTCCTCTAACTCTAAGCAGCTTCATGGTACCTTGATAATATGGATGACCATGCTACATCTAAGTTTTGTGGTCTTGAAGACATGCACTCCTACAGCTCCATGTCTTTGAACCAATACAGTTTCTCATCTTGTGGGTGGTAGAAGAGATTGATACAACAGAGGTTTATAAATTTGGACATTTATTATCTCAAAGAAATCAAAACCAAGGTGTTGGCAGAGGTAGCTTCATCTGGAGGTTGTGAGGGAGACTGCATTTATGCCTCTCTCCCAGCGTCCGGTGGCAGCCAGCAGTCCTCAGCATGCCTTCACCTGAGGCTCCATAGGTCTAGTCTATGCCCCTGTCTTCACATGTCCTTCTTCTCTTTGTCCCTGTATTTTCCCTTTTTCTGTCTCTTGTAAGGAGAGCATTCACTGTAAATTTTTTTTTCTGTCTCTTGTAAGGACAGCATTCATTGTAAGGACACCATGCTAAATCCAAGATGATCTCATTGCATCATTCTTAACTTAATTACTTCTGCAAAGACCTTATTCCAAACAAAGTCATATTTTGAGGTTTCCAGTGGAACTAACTATTGAGTGAGTCTACGTTTCAAGCCAACACAGATACCAACACCCACAGTTGGGCTACTCTTGTACTTCTTTCCCTCCATGGGTTACTGCAGACAGTTCCATGTATTCTTTAAGATCAGAGAGTCTGGGCCTTGAAGTTTCCCTTCTCCCTTCTCTTGCCTGTTTACACATTACTAAGCTCTGTAGTGCACAACATATGAAGATAGCTTCTTTGTAAGTATTTATGGTAACACAGGAAAATAAAGAAAAACTACAAAAATTCAGAGTAAAGAAACATATGGGAATTTCACCCTGTTGAAACAAAACTATCATCCATAGAGCAAACAGAGAAAGCTTTCTTGCTGGTTGGTTGCAGATAGGTAAGGCAACTGAACAGCTATTATTGACAATCTTTGCCTATTTTATAAACAAGTGGTAGGTCCACATTAAAGAGAAAGAGAGAGAGAGTTTCATAGGATTTTCAGTGCATACACTTTTCCTCTAGCTACTTGTGAGTTCTCTCATTATTTGTAGAATTTTTTCATTTCATCCCCTTACGTTTTCCAGATATGTAGTCACATCATTTTCAAGTAGATCGCCACTTTACAAGTTTTAAGACGTCCTTCTCTTTACAATTGCTTTGCCTGGTTCCTCCAGGAAGAAAAGAATTACTAAGGCAGTCATAATAGACACATCTCTCTAATTTTTTATTTAGTAGGACTAATGTTTTCTTGTTAAGCCATCTGCTGGCTTTTGGGTTAAGTTAAATAAATTTTATAATGTGAAGGAAGTAGCCATTGGTTCTTACTTAGAGACTCTTGTTTTTGTTTCTGTTTTAAACTGTAAATCTAGAACTATATTAAAAGACTTTTTTAAAAAATCATTCATGGACAAGACTGTATGATTTCTCTCCTTTTGTAATGTAATCCAATTCTTGGATTTTTAGAAATATCATCAGTAGGTCATGTTGTGTTTTCCTTTAATTTGTGGTTTGATTCTTTTCACAAATAACTCATTAAGGATTTGGCATATATCTCAAGAATTATAACAGCCACTTATGTAGGACTGGCCGTGGGTCAGAGATGATTCTGAGTGCTTTATTCATGAGCTTCTGTAATCTGAAATGTTTACATATATACACAGATATGTGTGTATATATGTGTGTATGTATATACATACTATATTAAATATTTTTTTTTACTTTTCCTGTGAAAATATTTCTGTTTAGATTTACTTTCTTTTCAGGATGTTGTTTTTCTCAAAGACATTTTCTTATAAATGCAGTCTCATTCAAGGTTTAAACTGTGTTTTATAAAGTTGAGTAGTCTCTTTACAATGTTAATTCCCTCTGAATTTGGGCTTGCTTTTGCCTGTTTAGTTTCTTATTTTTGGGATTTGCTCTTTCTTCATTGATTCATGATTCATCTGGCTGATGATTTTTTTACTTTATTTCTCTAAGAAATGAATTTTGGATATATTTATTATTTTTATTGTTTTACTATTTTTATTTCAATTTTTACTTTTTTCAGTTTGGTTCTCTTTTGTTCTGTATTTCTAACATCTTAGGTTAAATGCTTAACACACATTTTTTGCCTCTCCCATTTATTTATGTAAGCATTGAGGCTATACACTTTCCTTCAAAAATGGTTCTCCTTCTATGTGTCTGATGTGCTCACTATCATTATTTTCTGTATATTTTGCTAATTGGTTGGAATTTACTTTTGACAGAAAGAAACCAGTATTTGACTTTCAGGCAATAGATTTCTGTTTTTATTATTAATTTTAATTTTACAGCAGTAAGATTAGAAATTGTCTATGTCCTTTCTTTTTGTAAATGTGTTCTTATACTATGAGCAACATGTCGCTACTACCATGTGCTTATTTTCACCATTAGTGCCAGAACTTACTGAACAGTCACTGTGGGTAAATCCCTATACCGTATGGTGCTCATCAGCCCCAGTGGTTCCCATAGCCAGTGGAGGTGCAGACTGTGGAATATTTGTGCTACTGAGATAGACTGCCTCCTACAAATATTCCTTGATAATGTCATTTTCTCTGGAGTCCAGCCTCCTGAGTCTCCTGAATCCAGCAGGGATTCCTGCCAACATTCATACAATTGTCAACTCATTGACTTGGGTTTCACACCTCTGGACAGGCCCCTCACTTTGGACAAGCACATCTCTTCTTCCTTCTGACACCTGCCTTCCTGTTGGGGTCACCCCACATTGGGCGCCACTGTCAGGGTCACCACTTGCCAGGGTCTGTCCTGAAGACCCTGACTCAATGATGCATGAATAAAGTACACTGACACACAGATATGCTTTGCTAGTTCGACTGAGTGTGTCCTGGCAGCTTACAAGAACCCTGGAGAGTGCTGTAAACAGTTGCGACTTCCAGCACCCCCCAGCCAGTGAGACTTGCATTTATTCAGTAAAGTTTAATTGACAAAGGCTTGAGTCAGCACCACTAGAGGTTAAAGATCAAAGGACAGGTTCTGATGCCCAAAGCAAACACCATTAGAAGATGATATCCCTGGTCGACCTTCGCCAGAGAGAGTCATCAAGCTCAAAGTTTAGTTTTTAGAACACATGAGTAAACAAGCTAGCTGGGTAAACTCACATTTGCATTTGTGCACTAATCTCTCTGGCTCTTGCAAAGAGACTCTTGGCTGCCTTCAGCCAAAAACTATAGAAAAATCCCTTAGGCCTTCCAAAAGGGTTTGAGACTATAGTCTATAACTTCTCTAATATTTTTTCCTTAATATTTTTGCCACCACCCTGACTGAATTCCCATACCCTCCAATTTGTGTTCTCTTTTAATGTCCTTCCTTGGCTTCAACTCCTGGGTACTGCTGGTTTTTGGTAGCCCTCACACCCATGTTGGTAGCTGAGGGCACTGTCAATTATGTAATATTGTTGGAAAGACAAATTGCATGTGTATTTCTCATACTCTTTAGTGTTTTGAATAGAGGAAATGTTGTCTTTATGTGTCTAACTGGAAATGTTTTTAGCCTTTTCTTTAGTTTCTTAAAAATTCACTTTTTATGCCATGACTGAACCTCAAACTCTAGACTGAGATATTAAACCTAAGATGAGAATGGAATGAAGAAAAGCAGAGATAAAGAGAGTCAGCAGAGTTTTATCATAATTTAAGATACTCTTCTAAGATTTCTAGCCATTGGCTGATTTATCTGGTTTAGTAGAAGTTTAGCAGGTTTGAGTCTCAGTGCTGTTTAAAGGACTCATGCAATTAAGCCTGATGTTCTAACCCCTGGGCATTCCTGCTTTCTTTTCCTCTTTTGAATTGCATCTGCTAGAAGACAGACTTGTTTCTGGGCAGATGAGAAGCTGAGTTAAGGCTGGACTTAAGTGGCCAGTAGTGAATCACTGATGAGAAAATAAAGGTTGACATGGTGTGGATCTCCCCCTTTTCTGTTCCTGCTGTAATCTGCTCTTGGTTATTAGTTTCTACAGAACCACTTGTATCATAGTCATATCATATTTCTCTCTGCTTATTTCTATGTCTTTCCCACCTCTTCTTCTCATGCACAGATGCTGGGACTTGAGATGAGCTTCTGAGATCTTTGGCAGAAATAAAAGAAAAGCTTTTTTTTTTTTCTTTTGAAGATGGAGTGCAATGGTGTGATCTTGGCTCACTGCAACCTCTGCCTCTCAGGTTCAAGTGATTCTCCTGCTTCGGCCTCCCGAGTAGCTGAGATTACAGGCAGCTGCCACCACACCTGGCTAATTCTTTTTGTATTATTAGTAGAGACAGAGTTTTACCATGTTGGCCAGACTGATCTCAAACTCCTGACCTCAGGTGATCCACCCACCTTAGCCTCCCAAAGTGACCAAAGCTTTATAACAGTTTTATTTGCACTGAGTGCACATAGTATTAAGTGGATGCATGCTTGACTAAATCCAGAGTGCTTGAATGAATGAGCACTCTAATGTATGATCAAATGTAGACAAATAACAAGCTTCCAGATGTCTTCAGAATCACCAAACCAGGTGAATAATGGGCAGTTCTTTCTTGTTGCACTCACTATATCCAAGCATGGCAGCTAAATGTAGAGTAGCTGAGTTAGTGGCACCCTTTAAAGGTAATCATGAAGAGTGACCACACCTGCAGCATCTTTAAACTTTGATGTTATTCACTTGTTTTCTTCAAGACGCGTTAGATACATACATGGATTTGCCTATATTTCTGAGCTCTTCACATTTGTAGTATTATAGAGGGATTAGAGAAATGATATGAAGGTAATTAAAGCAATAGGAAACCTGATATACAAAGAGAAGTTCAAAGATCTGGGATTTCTCATCACTCGAAGAAAAATGAGCTAAGTTTGAACTGTTGCTAATCATATTAACATGACCCATAGAAAGAATCATGGCTGGTGCATGATTCCAAGCAGCCCCCACGATGTTTGTCTCTGAAACAATAGAGATCACCTAACTTTAGCTATTTAACTAGTCAGAGAAGGTCACCATTTTGATTTCCTATTAATATAGAGTTAAGGGCATTTTATAAAATACTATGGGAGATGCTGAGGGCATTAATTGGAAGCAAACCATCTTACACCTAGCTCAGGAAGTTTTGTCAGTGCAGTCCTTAACTGCTTCAAGCTGTGGCTTATAAAACTCTGATTTAAGGCTTTTTAACAGGTTGAAGACTGTGTTTCTTGATTTAGTACAAAGGAGCCTCTCTGAGGCAAAACTGAACTTTCTTCTGGCCAATTCTCTATACTTTCCCTGCTGAAGATCATCCAGATCCTTATGGGGTGGAGTCCTATATTGCAAACATGGGGGGTGCCCCAGTGGAACACATTTTCACCCTCAGACCAGTCGTGTAGGGCAGATATGGCAGTTATAGTACTGGAGATGATAGTTGTTTAGACAGGAGTGGATGGATCCCAGACAAGAACAAGAGGCAACTTGCAAGCCCTCACCTGTGCAGGTGGAGTGCACCACTCATCACTGTCATCTGCCAACAAATCCCACAGAGTTGGTTCAGGAACAGTGGGGTGAGTTGATTCTCACCTTGATTGATGGCTCCCTTAAAAAAACTGTCTCAGATGACTTTAGGAACTTGGATCTTATCCATGCAATACCTCAATACAGCATTGCAAATTATTTTCCCAACATTTTTAGTTCTTTTTGTTACTTGATCTTCTGTATATCAAAACCCATTCTAGATTTTTCTCTCAACTGGAGTTTGCCTTTATCTACCCATCTAGCAGTGTTTTGTAATTTTGTGAAGTTTTGGTCAGGAATAGTTTTTTTCTTATAAATAAGGCTTCCGATTGCTATAACATATTTAGAGTAAAAACTGTCATTCTAAACAAAATTTGAGTTAAAGTAATGTATAAATCACAGTTATTTACTTTCCTTAATTCTATATCCTATGGAAATGAAATAATTTTGTGGGTTTTGATTAAAATTCTGAGTGTGTAGAAATTTTACCCTGGTTTTAGATTCTTATAGGAAATCTTACAAACAGTTTTGAACTTCCATTGTGGACCAGTTTAAGATTCTCATTTCTTATTTACTATGTTTTAAAATCTAACATAACATCTGCAAAGAAAAAGCATTTCCATTTTATTGCAGGACTTTTGATTTATATGTAATTTAAAGTTTATTTTTATTATTCCTGGCTCCAGGTTTCAATACGTGTTGTCTTGTTAGTCAACTCACTGTCTCCACTTCAATGCCCCATAAACTTTCAAATTAAACATTTCCCAAACTCAACTCAGTATTTTCCTGCTCATGTGTCCTCCGTCTCTGTAGATGGTGCAACCATCCTCTGTACTTTCCAGCCTTTCAATTGAGACCCACTGTCGCCTCCTCCATCCCACTTACCCTTTCATCCTGTTAGGCACTAGATTCTGTTAATTGCACATTCTTTGCTCTCCTCCCAAGTAACTTTCCTGTTTTTCATCCTGTGCCCCTCCCCTGGGTCAGAATGCATCACTTACTGCCTGGGGAGCTGCAGGAACCCCCAGCCTCATCCTTTGCCTTCCAGATGCTCATTCTAAAAATTGAGTGTGCCTTTATCATTCTTCAATAGCTTCTTAGTACCTGCAAAACTAAGTAGTCCACATGTCTTGGTGCAGCATACAAGGTCCTGTAGGACATGCCCTGTGGACTCCACAGCTGGGCCCCTCCCTTCCCTCGCATGGATTCTGAGCTCTGCAGATACTGAGATCCTCACAGACTTGGACATTCCTCTCGTCGCTGTTTTTAAGTTGGTTCTATCTCCATCTGGGGCATCCCAGTACTGTCACCTGGCTAGTTCCTAGATGTCCCCCAACAGAAAGTCCTTGATAACCCATGAGCCCATCCCAAGAACTCAGCAGTTATAATTCTCCTCTCACCTGAATAACACTGGATTCTCTTTCCTGACTCACCTAAGGTGGGAGCTCTTTGAGAGAAGGACCTTTGTCTTTGGTCTTGAGTGCACAGCAGATACTGCTTATTGGTCATACAGATTACAAAATATTCTTTGTTGACTCTCCTAGAACTAAAATACATGTTTACCTTTTTCAAAGATAGCATGATGCACAATAGACACAGTTTTAATTCTGGAGTCAGGAAGTCTTGAGCTCCAATACCAGTTCTTCATGGATTCGTTGTATGAATTTTAGTAAGTGATTTAGCTTCTCTGGCCATCTGTTTGCTTATCTGTAAAAGAGGACCAATAATAGAATATGACTGAGGATTAGGGATTGGGAGTATGTAATTTCCAGCTGAATGCTTGGCTCATGTTAAGTGTCCAGTAAACGGTGGCCATTTATGAGGTTGTGGCTTTCTTTCTTTCTGGCTTATTTTTTGTTTATTTTTCAGTAACATACACATCATCAAGTTTTAAGGTTAAGAAAGAACTTCTGCTTGAGATATTTAAACGAGAGAAAACATTTAAGTTTTAAAATTTTAAATGTTAAAACATTTAAACATCAAGCAAGGTATCCCACAGTGGTTTTCTAGAACAGCTAATTGACGAATCATGTAAACCTTAATGGGAAAAAAAAAAATGTAACATGTTAATTAGATCAACAGTTAAATGTCCAAAACTACAGAAACCATTATGGAGCATGAAAGGTGGGCAGAAAAAGTAGTTTCACTGGTTTTCAAAACAAATTTCTTGAAAAAAATATATATGTACACAAACGTGTATACACACGCATATACACACACACACACACACACATATATATATATATATATATATATATATATAGAGAGAGAGAGAGAGAGAGAGAGAGAGAGAGAGAGAGAGTCTCACTCTGTTGCCCACGCTGGAGTGCAACGGTGTGATCTCGGCTCACTACAACCTCCACCTCCCAGGTTCAAGAGCTTCTCCTGCCTCAGCCTCCTGAGTATCTTGGACTACAGGCATGCACCACCACACCAGGCTAATTTTTTTTTTTTAATTTTTAGTACAGACAGAGTTTCACCATGTTGGCCAGGCTTGTCTCAAACTCCTGACCTCAGGTTATCCACCCACCTTGGCCTCCCAAAGTTCTGGGATTACCATGCCCAGCCTCTTGAATATAAATTTTAGCTATATTGTGCTTTTACAAATCAGATTACAGTTTTGATAAACCTGTCTCCTTTCAATTAAGATAATCTGTTAAACTGATGTCAATTGCAAGTTCATCGATCTATCCAGCAGACATATTTTAAGCAACTGCTATATTCCAGTACTTTTTAAAGGACTTTTTAAAGTAGTTTTTAAATCCCAAAATGCATGGGATTAAAAAACAAATAAAACCTCAAGCACCTTAGCATCTGCTAGGAAACCTATGTCCATAACCTCCAGAAATGTGGATTCATTACAGTTTCCAGACAGCAACTACTTCCTTTATAATAGAATTTTTTTACTAAATAATTAGCCATAGTCAGGTCATGCATACTGTACCAGATTCTGCATTTAGAACCAAGAGGGTGCCTTTAAGTAATATGGAGTCTTTCCAATCATTCAACTATGAAGTTGTCAGTAGATATTTCGAGTGAGATTATGAGCAGCAATGGAAGATTGTGCATGTTCCAGAACAGGGATTGACAGTTGTTTTCTGGGAAAGGTCAGAGAATAGACATTTTCAGTCTGTGGGCCATCTAGTGTGGGTGGCTACTACTCAGCTTTACTCTAGGAACAGCTATGGACTGCAAGTCAACAAACGGTGTGGGTGTCAGCCAGCAAAACTTTATGTACAAACGTAGGCAGTGTCCAGGGTTGGCCCATGGGCCTGCTCTAGAATAATAAACAGCAATTGTATTTCGACTTTCAGTAGAATAATTTATCACCCCACAAAGTTCTTAACTGCCTGCATTTAAAATTATGTTACTAAACACAGTTATTGTTTCAAAAACTTATAATATGCAACTTCCAAAACAACTCTTTCTCTTGAAAATATACCGCCCCCCCCGACAACACAGATGGAGCTAGAGACCATGATCCTTAGCAAGCTAACGCAGGAACAGAAAACTGAATGTCACATGTTCTTACTTATCAGTGGGAGCTAAATGATGAGAACACATGGACACATAGAGGGAAACAGCACACACTGGGGCCTCTCAGGGGGTGGAGGGTGAGAGGCAGGAGAGGATCAGGAAAAAGAACCAGTGGGTTCTAGGCTGGGTGATGAAATAATCTGCACAACAAACCCCTGTGACACGTGGTGACCTATGTAACAAAAAAGAAAGAAAGAAAGAAAATATACCCCCATTGGTTTATTCTTTGAATCTCAGAATAAGCTCACTTGTGTTCAATACCTAGTGGATGTGAGGTTAGTTTTTATCTAATTGGTCTCAGCATTCCACTCTGGCTGTAAGATTTTTATCCTTTTTCCATCTCTGATTTCTGCAATACCCCGAATGTGTCTGAACATCCCCTGCTGGATTTTAAGCAGATGCTTCAGATTTCATGAAGCACATTTACATTTTTCCACACTGTGGAAGTGTCTGGGCAATTTAGGCACACATGCCATAATTTTTCAGCTTGCAGGGCACTGTTAAATATTTCCCCAAAGAGTCTCCAAAGAGCAGAATGAATATTCTGAATATTCCAGGACACACTGGTGAGTGTCTCTCCCAGTTCATGTCCCGGCTAGGGTCTCCGTTGGAAGAAGACAGGCTCCTGTCAGTGAAATAAGACTGCCCTTTATTTTACTAAAGGATTGCTGACTCATAATGCTTCTCCTGCATCCCCACCTCCCATTCTCTCTTTTTAATTTGGTCTGGATTCAGGGGGGAGCAAGGGAAGTTCAGAGCCTTCTTAAGATGAAAAGGTACTCCAGGACTTCCGTCCTATGCTTTGGAATCGTCACAGCAGTCTGCTTGTTCAGCTCTCAGGTTTCACTATCTCGGCTGAGAACGTTCCCCTAATGCTGTACTTCCCATGCAATGGCTCACCTAGAGTCAACCCTTCTCACCAGTGTGCACGATCTCGGCACAGAGTATCGGTTACTGGAGCCATTTACATTTGCATCTGCTTCCATTTCTCTCCGTGAAATAAGCAAGTGATTCTATGTGACTTAGGCTCCTGAATCACAATCCACTTTCATGGGGTCTTAAAAGACCCTTGAGAGATTTTGTACAGAATGTCTTAAAATGTAGCCTGCAGGGTTTTCATGGTCTGCCCAAAGCTGGTGTCTAAAAATAAAATTTAAGCTGACTGGCAGCATGAGAAGTGCCCAAATCAGCAGATGGTGTGAAATGCAAGACTTATGAAATGAAAATATATTCTCCAGAATGCACATCCTTTCCCATTTATTAAAGGTCTGATGGGAATACATGTTCCTGGTAGACACACAGTGGGTTGTTTTATCGGGGGATGTCAGAGGCAGAGGGTGTCTGTCTCTGAGCAAATTCTTGATGAGTTCACACAGTAGGTCCTCAAGGACAAGACATTAGAGTAGCTGGGAAGGTTGTGTCACCTGGGGACCTGGCCCCAATGAACCAGGTGGACCACAGTGGTCAGGTGACCCATATCCATGTGAAGGGGAATTTTCAGGTGCACCTTTCAGGGGTCACCCTTGGCTCTAACTGTCCTGCATTTTAGATCAAAGGCTTGTCAGGTGACAGAGGAGATGCTGAGAGCAGCCCTAGAGCAGCTAGTGATATCACAAGTCTGGAGGAGATGCTGAATCTGATAGAAATAGAGTAGAGAGTCCACAGGATTTCATCCAGTTAGAACATGTGACAAATTGTTGAAGATTGGAACAAAAATAATAAAAGTACATGTAAGAGAAATAATATAAACTCAAGAGCCTCTATCTTAATGTTCTTACTATGAAATGCAACTATTTCCATGAAATGGATGGATAATAATGAGTGGATTAACGTTTACTCCTTAGTTAGCAGTGAGCTGACTTATGTTAACTAGCATTTGCTTGTCCAAGCGCTTTATACATCCTGACTCATGTGATCATCCACACTCTACACAGCAGGACACGTCATTCCTTCTACTTCAGAGGGAGGGGCCAAGATGACTCAGTTGCTCAGCTTGTAAGTGGAAGACGTAGGATCCGAACCCAGGGAGTTTGGTGCAGAGTCACCCACCAATCCACTCTCCTGATGTTTTAAATGGTCCAAACAGGAAACTCAGCTTTCTCAGGACTCATGTTGAAAGTAAAATGTTTCTTGATTTCTATAGATTTCATCGCAGACTAGGGGTGAGTTTTATTTTTGTCACAGGGATAACTGGGTTATGCTTTACAAGAAAGGTAAAATATTACAGAAAAAAAAAATGCGTCCCTTCAAGGCCATGGAACTGTTGCCAGTGTCCCTCATTCAATTATATGTGTGAAGCCCTGAGCAAATGCCCTAATATTTAAAATGAGGAGTTTGGAGAAAATGATCCTGAGATCTGTTCCAATTCTGTCCTTGCATGATTTGCTGAACAAACTGTAGTGCATTTATGTAAAAAACTATGTGAAAAAGGAAGAGGGAAGATACTCATGGTCCACTGAGAAGTAAAAGGTGTCTGGTAGCAGTATCCCTGGCATGCATCACACAACAGTGCTAAGAAACCTCAGTGTTGCTATTAAGGCCTTCAACTGATTTGGTGAGGCCCACCTTCATTGTCAAGGGTAACCATCTTTACTGAAAGTCAACTGAGTGTAAATGTTAATCACGTCTGCACAATACCTCCACAGCAACACCTAGATAATTGTTTGAAATAATTAGGTAGCATAACTCGCCAAGTTGACACATAAAACTATCAGAGTCCATCCCTTGCCAACTGGACACTCCTTAAACCATATTTAATCTCTAGACAAAGAGAGTAACACAGCCATGTTTCTTCATAGCATGAAACAACTGCCCTGCATGCTATTGAAAATACACTGACATCCCCAGCGGAGTGTACAAAGTCCTCAGGGTGCTGTGCACTTTTTTATATCCTGTAACTTAAATACTGTGATGCCAGGTTAGCTGCCATTATTACATCCTATGTTATATAAGATGATTAAAGAGGAAATAAAAATATTATATATATGTAAATGCATATATGTGTGTATGGAGATATATACAC
The DNA here is from genome assembly GCF_001604975.1 of Cebus imitator. NCBI lineage: Eukaryota > Metazoa > Chordata > Mammalia > Primates > Cebidae > Cebus > Cebus imitator. Next base: position 98,556 of record NW_016107500.1, on the reverse strand, counting down.
ATATACAATATGTATGTGGAGTACAATCTTCTTATAAGGTATCAACCAAATTTATATGACACTGGTTGGTGTACAGCACATTCAAAGGCATCATTAAAATAAATATGTTCACCATAATGCTGTTATAATATAGCATCTTAATCTACTTAATGTTAATCTAATTATTATCTTGATTAATATTTTAATTAATTGTATTAGTATCTTAATTTAATATTTTGATGCACTTTGTTTCTTTGAAAAAATAAACCTTCTTGTCTTTGAGTTGTGCCTTTTAGATCAATTAGTAGCATGTAAATGCTAAATTTTATTTTGGCTCCAAATTGCTTTAAACCCAAAGTGAGTTCAGCTGCTAGCCTGAGGTTCCCCAACAGTTATTGATTCTCTTCACACATGTGAAACTGATGAAGGTTTTATTAGGTAGGTGCAAGAGTATTGCAAAAACCACAATTCCTTTTGCACCAACTTATAGAGGTGCATATCATATTAGATCTCTCTTACAAAACCAAGGGAGAGATGCCCTCGTGAATAGCAGGGACAGAGATAAAAATGGCCCCATCAGGCCTGAGAGCAAGTCAGCTTCCTAGCTAGCACTCAACCCCCATCCTTTCCCCGCCCGCCCCCCCTTGGTTGGACCCTTTCCCCATGACAAAGAGCCCACTCATTAGAACATTAGCTCCCAGTGGAAAAGAGAAAGGCAGATCCCGCAGAGCTATTGAGGACCAGCTGAGGCCAGCAGGCAGCACTGCTTTCCAAAGCTGCTATAGCAAATTACCACAAGCTTGGAGGCCTGAAACAACACAGTGTTGGAGGCCAGAAGTACAAAGCCAGTTTCACTGGAGTGAAGTCAAGGCGTCGGCAGGGCTGGTTCCTTCTGGGGACTTTATGAGAGAATCTCTATCCTTGCCTTTTCCAGCCTCCAAAGGCTGCTGCGTTCCTGAATCATTCCACCCCTTTCTTCTATCCTCTCATCTCCGATTTCCTCTTTGATACTCCTGCCTCCATCTTACGAGAACCCCTGCAATTAACTGGACCCACCTGCATCACCCAGGATGCTCTCCACATCTCAAGCTCCTGAGGCTCATCACATCCACAGAGTCCCTTTTGCCATGGAAGGCAGCATCCACAGGTTCCAGGGATTAGGATGTGGATGACTTTGGAGGGGCCATGGCTTAGCCCACCACATGGGGATCAGAACATGGACATCGTGTGGGGAGATTGTTCTGCTCACCCTCAGGCCCACACCCTCCTGGGTGGGGAGGGGAGTAAAATGAAGAAAAAGAGTTGGAGAGAGTTTTCAGGGAAGTCACTCCTCGTGGAGACAGACCTGAGAAAGGGAAATCATGTGGAAATAAAAAAGAAATGAAATCCAGGTGAAACCTGGCAGTCCCCACCTGCCTGACTCCCACAGAGAAAGCACAAGGAACCCCATGTATTTGATGGGTGTGTACTGGGGCCAGACCTGGGCCTGCCTGCCCTGAGTCCATCCCTGGCTGCCTCCTGCCTGCACTGCGTCACAGGGACTAACCCAGCAGGAAGGGTCACAAGACTCTGGGTCTGCTGGGCTCAGGCCACTCCAGCCTTGGCAAGTGATGGGAGGCATAGGAAACAAAGCAATGCTTCTCACTCCTCCTAAGTGGAGGAGTGAGGGAAGGAAGAGCTCCCATCAAGAGCTGCTTCTCCTCCATTGTGCCAGATGCCAGTGAACAGGCCCAGCTCTGGGAAACTCAGGAACCTCGGGCTCTGCTAACATTGCCTCCTTCCCTGCCCCTCCAGCCTCAGGGCAGGGGCAGGGATGGTGGGCTTCCTCTGTTTCTATCTCCAGGCTGCCTTATTCCTGTTCCTCTAACTTTGCCTTCCCCTAGTTCTTCCATTGCTGGGGAATCAATGAACATGGTGTGTATTAGTTATCAATCGATATAGAACAAATTTCCCAAAACGTAGGGGCTCAAAACAACATGTATGATATCCCCATTTCTGTGAGTCAGGTGTCCAGGCATGGCTTAGCTGGGCCCTGTTCCTCTGTGTCTCTCTCCAGGCTGCAGCTGAAGTGTTGGCTGGGGCTCCAGGTATCTTAAAGCTCCCCCTGGGATGACCCGCTTCTAAGCCTACTCACATGGCATTGGCAGGTTTCAGCTCTTTATGGGCCATTGATATGAGGGTCTTAGTTTCTTGGGAGCTATTGGCCAGGGGCCCACCTGGTTTCTTGCCAGTTGGCCATCATTGTAGGTTGGCACACAACCAAGAAGTTGGCTTCCTCAAGACAAGCAAGGAAGAGGACTGCAGAGACCAGTGAGAGAGCGAATGTAAGAGCAAGACAGGAGCCGTAGTCTGTACAGCATAATCTTGCCAGTGACATCTGAGCCATCACATTTGCCTATTCTGGTTATAAGAAGGAGGTTGCTGGGTCTCACCCTTAAGGGGATGGGATAACATCAGGACACAGATAACAGAAGGATTGGATCTTGGTCACATCCAGGAAGCTGGCTGCGCAGATGCTCGTCCCCCAACGTGGCGCCTTCACATATCCCTCTCTACAGGTGCTTCTGGGAACCATATTGGATTTGCCAGGATCAGCATCCACTAATGTGGTACCTTTGGTCTCTCTGCTTCCTACAGGGAAAAGAAAAATAGTTTATTGGAGAACCTGTTTCCTACTGGTGAGTGCTTGAGTGTCCTGGGTACTTAAAAACCTGGGGGAATTTCACCTTCCTGTTCATGAAAGAGCTGTTTTTGGGGGATCTCTGTGCCCGTGTGGGCAAGGAACAGGCACCCATTCTGCTCTCGACGTGTAGAAATTTCCAATGAATGAACACTTTGTCCAGATCCGTCCTGCCCCCGCCCTAAAGTCACAGCTTAGAAAAGGGGTTTATTTCTACAGTGTTTATTTTTAAAGTGTCCCTGATTTTGTGCTTGGAAAAGCTGGCCTGTCCTTTAGAAGGGCAGTTAGTTCTTTCTGAAGGTCATTCTGATAGTGACATGGCAGTCCCTCAGCATGTGTTCGGCGGGTTCCACGCCGGCTGATAAACAGCCCTTTTGCTCCTTCCTTCTTTCCTGCCGTTGCATTTCCCAGGTCATCCCTGCCCTATGAGCAGTTCAGCCGTGGTAACTGGAGGCCGGGAGATTGTGCTGTCAGAGCCACCACAGCTGCCCCAGGCAAGGCATCTGCACTGGGTGTGTGCCGAGCGGGATCATTGCAGACCAAACATTTGAAGAAATTTCTACCTCCAAATGATCATTTTCCAGAACTATTGACACATTCACTTCTTCTGTCTTAGGAAGCCATCCCTTAAAGATAAGCTTCTTCCCTCCCATCAGTAACTACTATCCTCTATTAGAATATTGGTGCCATATAGCCCTCCACCAGGGGACATGAAATGCTTTCAGAAAAGCATACTAATAAGGTTGTGTTTTCTTGTACTTATTCCTATGGTCCTTTCTTTACAAGACAGAACAGAAATCCAGTTCATCAAGCGCCTTCTCTTAGGTCTGTATTTTCCCAGCCATGCCCAGAGTTGGCTTTGCATGAATGGTAACGCATGACTAAATACATTGATGATGATAGAGATGGTGACGGACGACAGCATTTATTCAGGGCTTCCTGTCTGGAGCAAGCAGTTTCCAAGGTGCTGGACATGTTCCGTTCTGTTAAGTCCTGGTAATAAGATCTATACCTCCTTTCTTTCTGGTGCGAAGACTAAGCCTGGGAGAGATGAAGTGGCTGGCCCCGAGCACACAGTGTGCAAATGGCAGAGCTGGATTTGGGATCGGGCACATAGATGCCACCTCCTGCACCCACAGCCAGTGATTCCCCTTTCCCCAGAGCATTCAGTCAGTCTCCAAGTCCAGGTCATTCCAGAATATACCATGAACCTCCACACTTGCTTCCTTCCCTCACTCCTCCACTTAGGAAAGATCTTGCAAAAGCAGACTGGACCGTGTGTTATGCTTAAGATGCACAACCTGCTAGACTAAAATCAAAATGCCTTTGCAAGGCCGTCCGTGGGCTGTGCCTTCTCCAGCTCGCCTCTCTTTCAGCTGTCTTCTCCTACTTTCATTTGCAGAATGCACCACACCTCCTCCGATGCAGCGTTTCCTGGCTCCTTCTCCTGCCTTGGGCCTCAGCTTCAAATTGTCACCTCCTTAGAGAAACCTTGCTTTACAGCCCAGGCAAGCCCCCATGTTCCTTTTCCTGACCCCTTTTGGCATTCACCATAGACAAGTTTACACCATTATTTGTTCAGTGTCTTTCTTCCCATCGCTTTTAGAAGTTCCATGGGTTTAGGAGAGTGGGATCCACTCTCAGAATATGCTACTCCTGCACACTCCCAAATGGTGCATACCCAGAACTGCTGCTACTGATGAGGAACTGCACATAAATAGGACATTCCTCAAGGGAAGGCTGAGGGTGTCACGCCAGAAGTGGGTAAACGCAGGACCCACACCAGAGACTTCTGGCTTTCTTATCTGATTCATTCTCTCACCCAATGCTCTGGTGCCTGAACCTCAATACAGACTCAGAAAATAGCCTGTGTCCTCTGTGAATTCATAACCTAGTGGACAAGACAGACCTGCCTGGATAATTCAGTAGTACCCTTTCTTTCCCTGGTGATGAAATTGAGCACCAGGCCTGGATGGCATGGGTGGAGAGGCCCTAATGCCCTCCAGAAGGCCCTGAAAAGTTTAATGGAGTAGCATAGGTATGGCTCTTGCATCCTGTCTCTCCTGCCTGAGAACGCACACTGGCAGGTGGGCATGTCTAGGAAGACCAGACCCTGTCATGTGCCCCTGGTTCAGATGCAGAAAGGGGGCCTTTCTAGGAATTTCTTCCAAGCCTCCAGAATTTGAGCTTCTGAGCTTGCCTGCCTCCTCGTTCCCTGCATTATCAGTGGCATGCCTAGCATACCCAGTTCTAAGCAGGTGATCTCTAGTGCTGCCTCTCTTAGCGTTGACTCGCAATTATTTGCAGTGAGTAGATGTGTCGGCAGGTGCTGACCTGCTGTCTACTTTCAGTTACTTCTCCCAAGTTTTAGTTTTTGACAATGTAGCTGCCACTCCCCCACCGTATCCATGTCAGATTCTTGCTGAGGGACCATGCAGGCGTGAGAAAGGAGGGACTTTCTCACGGCTCACTGCCTTCCACTGCTGAAACCTGTGGACACCATGACACTATTTCCTGTGCTTTGAGATTCAGGAGTCTTAGTTATGGGAATGGCCCCAGCACGCGGCTCCTCCTTTAATAAATTCCTCAGAAGGTGGTTTCTAGGAACCCCATATTCTTCCTCTGGGACCCATGTACAGGTAAAATGAAACTGCCGCTGGTTCCATTGACCCCTGCCCATCTCAGGGCCGAATCTAGCAGCGGGCACAGCATTTGTGAAACTGTCTTCACTTCCTTTTAGGGCCAAATCAAACAAATCTATCATCTCAGTTTTGTCTGGAAAGTTCAAATATTAGCTAGTCAAGTTTGTATAGATGAATTATGTATTTTAAAATTAATTTTTATCTTCCATATGAAAAGAGAAAATAGCATTATCTACTTAAAGTAGTCACGAAGAGTCTGCTTTGTAAATATATGTTATATATTAGTATAGTATAGATAATATATAAATTTATATATTATAAATTGTGTATATGTGTGTGTAAATGTGTATATATATATATATATATATATAATCATAATGTAAAAGTCAATAATTTAAAACTGAGTGAGAAAATAAAATGCCACATAGAAATCATTGTAAGAGTCAAGATTTGTAGGGAATTTTTTTTAGAACAGCTGGCAGAGTAACCATGAACCTGCGTGTCATTGTGTTGTAGGTCTGTGTCTGCGTGAACAGCTTCTATCTCTGTTTTGCACCAGCAGCTCCTAATTATTCCGTCCGTTCAAGAATAAACTATTACAATCTCAGTGTTTGGCAGTAACTTGAATAGTTTTTTTCTTAATAGCAGTGGATCTGAAATCTTTTTTCAAGCTGAAGTGCTCTAATTCCTGAAATATGAAATATGTCGAATGTGGAGTCGAGTCGACACAAAGGGTCCACAGGCCCTGAAGAATCTTCTTGGCAGTTTGCCTAGAACCCCAAAGCCATCTGTGATTTGCATACAAATGAACCTTGTGAAATTAAAAATAAACAAACAACCATAATATTTACTTGTCTGCTTTTGTTTCTCGCCTGGGAGGAGAGATAGTAGGCTGAGTGCATTCATTTGCCCAGAAATCCTAAGGTTGAGTTGTTCTTACTGCATCTGCAGTTAGCAGCAAGTAATTACAGGTGGTGTTTCTGGAGGTGAGGAGAATGATACTTAAAAAAAACAAGTTAGAAGACATTGATGAAGCTGGTAGTGTTACATAACCACTATAGGCTCTGTCCTGTTTACATTTTCTTCTAGTTCTCACAAGGGACCATCAGTGCCATGAGCCTGGCATGTGAAGCAGGAGTGGTGAGGTGATGCTGCTGTAACAAATGACCCTGAGAGCTCAATTACTGACAGCAGAGCTCCGTTCTGTTGCTACTTTAGGTTTCTGTTGTGGATAGTGGGCTGCAGTTCTCACACCATCCTCTTTCCTCCAGTTCCCGGGCTGAGGCAGCATTCCCATCAGGAATATTGCTGGGCTCCCGTGATGTCCCTAAAGCTTCTGCTCAGAAGGAGCTCTGGTCACTTTCACTTTAGCCAAATTTTACGTCAGCTGGGCAGAGAAGTGTAATTCCCAAAAAGTAAGGGGAATTACATTTCACAAGTCACAAGACCATGCTTGAAGACAATGGGATGGGAAGGTATCACCCTCTTACATTTTCTTTGCTTTTTAAGACACTTTTACAAACAAGTGCTCATTTGTGGCTATTGTTGGCTTCACCACCACTTGAATCTGAGGAGTTCTCTCCATGTGATTATGACTCTTTTGGTTAAATTTTGATAGTCTTGTTTTAAGTGCCAACATTCATTTCTCATTTTTAGGGTCCTGCAAAGTAGCCTGGATATTTCCCCTCCAAAAGCTCTCAGTGTGCAGGAACATGAGGTGCAGTCCCCCAACAGGAGGCCAGGCAGCTTGTGATGAGACGTAGCCCTGCGTCACACACAGAAGTGTCTTTCTCTAGCCACTCTCTGCAGTGTCCCAGATAGACCAGACTTTTCTGTCAGCTCCTGCTTCAGATAAGTCTACTTCCAGTACTTGCATGATTTATTTTTCTCACAGCCTCTCCCTTTGGAATTCTGAGTGTTATCATCCAGTGGCCGAGCAACTGACTGCTGTGTCTCTCTACTTTGTTTTCCTGGGACCCCAGGGATATTTTGCAAATAGAACCCTGAGGTCCCGTTTTGGCATTCCAGCCTTCCAAAAGTGAGAATACAGGTTAATCCTCACCCACCATGGTCCTCTCTAACATTCTCTCTATTGAACTGAGTGCCTCACCTTTCACCCAAATGACAACTAAGAACTTTTTGACTATTAAAACTGGAAACCAAGCCTTCTTTGGTTTATGAAATTGATGAAGAAGTATTTTTTTAAAGAACAAGAAAAAGCACATCTTGATTTTTCTATGAAATGCCTTTTACTTATTACTGAGAAAGTTAACCATTAACAGCCTACCAGGTCCAAAAATCCCTGTCCCCAGGAGTATCATTAAAGAAGAAGCCTGAGTCCAGAGTGAGCATCACTGCAGAAAATGAGATTTTGACCATCTCCTTGTCATGTGGGACTATCTCAGTGGCAATGACCCTGAAGTGAAAATTGCATCATATGAAGGAGTACTTTGAAAAAACATTTCTTCTCTAGACATCTCTGTCAACTTTGGGATGACCAAGCCTGTTGTTAGGACCCCATGAAATGTCTATGGCTCTCTTGGCCATGAACTCTATTTTCTCCTGCCTTCTGTTACGCTGGAGGAGTGTTCTTGCCCCACAGCCAGCATCCTTGTGTCTCATCTCCCCACCTCCAGGCTCAGCCCACTCCCTGCATGACACCTTAGTGGGCCTTCATCACTTACCGGAGACAGTGTCCCTCCTAGCATAGTATCCCATGCCCTTCATCCTTACCTGCAAGGTTCTACTCATACTCATCATCTCAGCCACACTCATCTGCTTAGAAATGCCTGAGCCACTGGGGCCCCTAAACTTGACAGTGGACACTCCATGACATTCTCTCTTGTCTCTGTACCCATCTTTGCTCGGAATTTCTATTAATCATTTTGAAATCAGCTTGAGAGTCACTTGGTATAAGAAGCATTTCTTGACCACTCACAAGGAGAGGTAGACTAGCCTGCCTACCTGCCTGCCTGCCTGCCTTCCTTTTTGCTTTCTTTTCTTCCCTCCCTCCTTTCCTCCCTCCTCCTTTCTTTCATCCCTCCCTCCCTCCCTCCTTCCCTCCCTCCCTTCCTTCCTTACTTCCTTCCTTCCTCCTGTCCTTCCTTTTTATTTTCTTTCCTTGACCTACACATACCAAAAATTCCAAATCTTCTGCAAAGGTTTCAACCTTCTTATCCTTGTGTTCAAGTGTCATAATTGCTTTTAATGAATAGAGCTTCCTTGTCTTCAAAAATCAGTCTTTACTTTATCAAATTTCACTCTCTTGGTGGCTCTGAAAATCTTATTTGGGGATGGAAGATGCAAAGGAAAAGAAACTATTCTGAGTTCGTGACAGTTAGGACTCAGAGCCTGCACTGTTTATGTCCACAATTCTTTTAACCCTCCTGACAACTGATGAAATTACTATTATTGTCCCATTTTGAATATTGACATACCAAGCTTCAAGGGTTGAAATGACTCAACCAAGTCTCCATTGCAGGGAAGTGTCAAGGTCAGTGTACTTATTTTGCATTGTCTTGTATCTCAGTAGACGCAGGCTTTCATCTAAAGACTCAAAAGTATTTAGAAATATATATATGCTTTTCCTTTAAGAATACATTAGTAAGTTTTTCCTTGTGTTCTTTTACTTATTCTATATAGTTAGGAGCGTCTACAGTGTATCAAACACTAGTAACCCCCAAAGGTTGAATTATCACCAAGAATGGCCAACACTGATAGCAGAACAAAACCAGTGTCAGTCTTATCAGCAACAGCAGATTGTATTTTTGGAGAAAGCTATTTCAAGGGATGCCTTAGGTCTTTTTTATCACATGCTACTAGATATATTTCACTGACTGCCCAGTATGTAATTATTAACTGGTTGAAAAAGATTTGGAGAGGCCCACAGAGGTCACAGATGCTTTTGAAAGCCACTCCATGGTGAAACCTTGCCTAAATATATGCCCAGTATCTTTTCTGAATGTAGATGCCCCGTGGGAGATGTATTCTTTGTTCATTGTGTATGCTTAATTTTATTACCTGAACAATATGTCAGCTAAAAATAAATGAAATCAGTACAGAGTTGTGCCATTTAATTGAAATTACTATCAATGGCTTAATGAGAATCCTATAATATTTGGAGGTAGATTTTTAATAGACATATCGATTGGAAAGAGTCACGAATTTGTCATAATTGCTTTCAGTGAACAGAGCTTCCTATTAGGTAGAGAAAGTGTTCTTTCATGAAACCAGCTAAGTACTGGGATAAACCTCTTTAAATAAACTGACTTGTTAAGACAGTGGGAAAAAAAAAACATTTCTCCTTACTCTGCAAGTTTTAATTACATTGTTTTTTAAAAAATGAGGGTCTGGGATTCTGAGTCTTTCATCAGTGAGAAGTGGTATTTTGGTGGTTGACAGCCCCTCTTTCAGTCTGTCTGCACATGCCAGTACTAAGGAGAAGCCATCTTTCTTTTCTTTTTCTCTTTTTTTCTTTTTGCTACATATCATATTTAAGAATATTAGAAGAAATGGGATCTGTTGTGCCTCATGTGCTTGGAAGACTTTGAATACATTAACATTAGTCTTGTTAGAAATATTGATTGAACACTTCTTAAAACTGTTCTGTGGCAACTTCTTCGGATCCCCAGAAATCACTTTTAGGTCATTCAAGTAAACTGAGGAAAGATATAAGTAGATTCTCATAATATTTTATTATTTTGAATTATGAATGTACCAAATAACTTGGCCTGATTAACTTTTAGGAGATCTCAGGGTTTTTAAAAAAAGGCTATATATTTTCTTAGGTTGCCATTTTGTACTAAAGCTTTAGAACCTGTATGGTATGTGTGAATACTTTTCTGATAATACATTACTTATTATTACTCTTTTTAAGTGGGAGGACTTTCTATGACCACCCTCCATCCTACTAGTAAAGAAAAAGCTGCTGTTGTGCTGGTCAAGCTGGGGTTTAAACTGGCCACCTGGGGGATCAGGTTAGCTGTTGTTTTGTAGTCTGACCTTTTTCCTTTCTAGAAAGCCTGATAGTAAGACCCAGACACACACGAGTTGAGTCTTCTCAACAGATGCTGAAGCCCAAAAACATGCCGTTAAGAGAAGCTGGCCACATAACTGTTTAAGTTAGCATCTCAGTGTTAACCCACGGTCTCTGGCAGTCATTAGGGAAATGTTCCATATCTTGACTATTCTGGGGCCTAGATAGGATCACAGATTCATCAAAACTTATCAAAAAGTACATGTGAAGTGTCGCATCTTATGCATGTAAGGTTTCCCACAGTGGACTCACCTGCAGTCTTCAGGGAAATGCAGTTCTGAAGGCTGCTGGCCTTTGACATGGCCCTGTGGGAGGCTCTTCTGGGCTTTTTATTGCAGTCAACGAAAAGGCTTGAGCATCAGCTGAGCAGACTCAACTTGTGTTGGGAAAGTCTGGATCTTCTTATCAGGCTTCCCAGAAAGGAAAAGGAAAGAAAAATAAGGAAAAAGTGGTCAGACTGCAAAACAGTGGCTCCCCTGGCCCCTTGTTTCCTGGTGGTCTTAAATCAAGTCAGTTGGGCCTGAATCATGATTTTGAGAAGCGTCACCAAGACCCTGCAGACAAAAATGACATTGCTTTGAATAAGCTGAGGGGACAGAAGCTCCGAGTGTTTGGTGCCTATTAACTGTGGGGTGCCCCAGGGCGTGGCGAGTTGGCCTCACTCTCACTGCGCGTGAATCCTGCGGTCAGGGACGGAGGCTGCTGTCTCCCCAGCCAGTGCTTGGGAGCACTTAGCCCCCCTGATTCAGTCCAGAGCACCCTACCCAGGGTGTTCCCAGTGGGGCACAGAGCTAGAAACACAAGATCAACCTCCATGTCCTCAATATGGAAAGGAAAATGTGAGGGAATAGCAAGAATGTTGAGGTTCAAAAAATGAGTTCTTGCTGGAGTTACTTTGAAAATCCCACTGTGGCATGAATTATTTAAGAAACATGGAGGGCTTAAGAGTTATACAAGTGAAAATCAGTCATTCAAGCATCTTGTGTCTTAAAAAGGGCATCGGAGGAAAGGGGCAGGTTTAAATAAACAGACAAGCAAATAAATAGGAATGTGTTCATTAGTGATTTCACTTCTAAAAGTAGTTATGCCAAGGCGACCATAGAAAAGAAAATGATTAGTCAAATGTTTTCAAATGTGCTTCAATTTAGGTTTTTTTTCTTTCAAACTAAAAGTAAGTAAAGGGATTTGTCTTGATTTTTCAATAGCAGCATTAGTTATTCTGAGCACTTCTGTCACACATGAGAGAACTTGAGGGTTCCAGTGACATTCCAAACAGTAAACATATTTTTGCATTTTAACCATAATGGAGACAATATGCTATTCTTAATAAAGAAGTGGTTATTTGGGAGCTAGAAGTACCTCTTTGATTTTAATTATAATTATCAAATGTTTACTTGCTATAAATAAGAGTCAGTGGGGTTTGGTTGTGCATTTCCATATGTGGTTCTTTAAAAACAAAATGTATGAAGCTCTTTGTAAGCTCATGAGACTGCAGATTTGATCCTTTAAGGCCAAAATGTATGTCAGCTTAGTAGCCAGACCAACTTCCTTTAATCATCAGGGTTTTTTTAAGTTTCAGTAAAGAGGGTCTTGGGTCAAATCTACCTTTGTTTTGCAAGTCAAGGGTCAGGTTCTGGCTGGAAATTTGAGCCTAGAGCACATGGATCACGATAGATTTCATGGGACCTAGGAACCTTCTGAAATTCCATGAAATATTTTTGTATATATGAAAATGTTTCAACAATTTTTGTTAGATATTCATAGAGGTAACTGACTGTCCCCAGAACTTGAAGGAACTGGAACTGTGCTTTTTCTTTGCAACCTGGTCCTCTCTCAGCTTCCCAGGTATCATCCAAAATGTATCCTTTCCACCTCCCCACAAGGTGCTTGAAGGACGGAAGTGGCACTTTCATGATCAGTTCATTTTCAGGTGAAAAGTCATGCCTTGTTTATGCCGTGAATATATGGGTGGGTATGCACTGAATTCATTGATGTCCCTGTCTATACTTCAAATGTTTTAAGATACATCTTGACAATCATGTGTCTAACTTATTGTTCTATGATGGCCCTCGTGCCTGTAGCCCACAAGGATCTGTTTCTTGGAAAGTTTTATTGTTCAGGGAGTGAGATGCATCTTGCACTCAGTTGCTGCCATTCATTCATTCAGCAGATATTCATTGAACGCCTGCTACATATTTGAATGATTGCTTTCAAGAAGCTATTCTAGTAAAAATTTAAAAAATTTAAGTGGCACTTGATATTTATGTTTTGCAATATTTGTGCTTCTTTGTGTTTTGGGGTAGGAATGCATTTTGGCAAATTGTTCAGATCTTTAGCTTTTACATTGGTGGAAGTTAATTCATTGTTTTCTTTCAGTTGCTTGACTCTAGATAGAACACATGTTTTATTTGTTAACTGTATGTTACGGATATTTATTTAAATATAATCTTATATGTCCATAGTCAGAAGCACTTTAAATACACAGGAAACTAATTTAAAAAATGAATTTAAAACGAGAGGGTTAGGTACTTTCAAAGCATGTGTAATTTATTTTAGCACTATAGCACTCCTATAACTCTGGGATCCGTTTGTATCATAAATTAATGTGGTTGCACCATTTGCATATATCTTTTATGTGTCCTTTTGAATTACACATATATTTTCATAATGAGACTTAGTTTTAAATTGTAATTCAACAATTACAATTTAAATTCAGTGGAAAAATCAGTGGTCTCCCATCTTTTACAGATACACATACGTGCACACACACACACACACACACACACACACACACATACACAGACATAATTCTTGGATGATAAAATCAACAATTATATTCAAATGAAAACAACAAAATCTTGGCATTGTGTCTCATGACATAGACCTATACTGCACAATGTGGTAGTCACTAGACACTCGTGGCTATTTAAAATTAAATTTAAAGTAAAAATGATAAAAATTCAGTTTCCCAACCAAATGTGACACTTATTTGTGGTGGCGGGCTACCATATTGGATGCTTGAAGAACGTAATTTATGTAACCCACTGCTATAGCTGTGCATTTAGGTAATTCCCACTATTTCAGTGTTCTAAATAATTCTGTAATGAACAACCTTATATATAAATTTTTACACACATTGATTGCATCTCCTTTGCATACAGTAATTCATTCATCAGTCAGTGAATATTGTAGAGAAGCTATTATGTGCCTAGAACTGCTTTAGAGGAATAAATAAAAAATAGCTGCAGATCGCTGGTACCATGAGACTTATGTTCTAGAAAATAAACAATTAACAGAGTAAAAATGAATGAATGATTGAATGAATAAATAGTAAATAGTTAATATGTGAATAAATTTGCATCACAGGAGTTCTTATTAGGTATGTATTAGTTGAGCCATTATGATTGTAAACATCTGTTCTCAGTATTACAAACTTTAATTCTGCTGGTTGTACATTTTTTCATATAGGAAGTTTTAACATTGCATGTTCCGAGTTTAAAATCTTTTCCATTATGGCTTATGCTTTTGTGAGAACTTTAGACCAGAGGTCCCCACCCAGGGCTGCCGACTGGTACTGGTCCATGGCCTGTTAGACACATGGCCGCAATGCATGCGGTGGGCAGCAGGCGAGCTCCCTTACTGCCTGAGCTCCGCCTCTGTCAGAACAGCAGCAGCGTGAGTGGGGACCCTATTATGAACTGCATATGCGAGGGATCTAGGTTGTGTACTCCTTATGAGAATCTAATGCCTGGTGTTCTGAGATGGAACAGTTTTATCCTGAAACCAACCCTCCTGTTCCACCTCGTCCATGGAAAAATTGTCTTCCAGGAAACCAGCTTCTGGTGTCAAAAAGGTTGGAGACTGCTGCGTTAGACCCAAAGAGCACCAGCTACAAAGGAAAGGCAGATCATTTTAGTTCACTAAAATTTAAAATTTCATTTGTGCAAAGATGCCATTTTAAAAGTAAAGAAAAATAAGGGACCAGGAGAGGATGTTTGCAATGAGTACAGCTAATAAAACTTCTCTCACCTAGAAATCATGAAGTAAAAACAGATTATAGTGTATATTATATATATTTTATATATATAGAAGTTTATATATATATAAACTAATATTCTCTCTCCTATAAATATGTATATTACATATAAGCTGATAAAAGTTCTCTCACCTGTAAATCGTGAAGCAAAAACAGTTTATATATATGTAAACTTTATATATATAATAATGGTCCCACATATATGATATATATATATATATAACTCATATATATGGAAAAGAGATGACATGTATTTTTAAGCAAGTATATCTAAATGACAAGTAAACAGGGGAAATGTTCAGCCTCCCTAGTAATTAGAAGAATGCAAATTGAATAACCAGGAGATATAATTGCACAACCATGGGACAGGCAAGATGTTAAAGTCTCACATACCTGAAATGGCCCCACAACATGTTTGTTTTTTTTTAACTTTTATTTTAAGTTCAGGGGTACATGTGTAGGTTTGTTACATAGGTAAACTTGTGTCACAGGGCTTTGTTGTACAGATTGTTTCATCATCCAGGTACTAAGCCTAGTACCCATTAGTTATTTGTCCTGATATTCTCCCTCCTCCCACCCTCCATCCTCCAGCAGGCTCCAGTGTGTGTTGTTCCCTCTTTGTGTCCATGCGTTCTCATTTAGCTCTGTTATAAGTGAGAGCATGAGGTATTTGGTTTTCTTTTACTATGTTAGTTGCTAAGGATAATGGCCTCCAGGTTCATCCCTGTCCCTGAAAACGGACATGATCTTGTTCTTTCTATGACTGCGTAGTATTCCACAGTGTACCACATTTTCTTTATCCAGTCTACCACTGATAGGCATTTAGGTTGATTACAGGTTGTTGCTACAATGAATAGTGCTGCAATGAACATACACATGCATCTGTCTTTATAATAGAATGATTTATATTCCTTTGAGTATATACCCAGATACCTCGTAATGGGATTGCTAGGTCTAATGGCATTTCTGTGTGTAGGTCTTTGCAAAATCGCCATATTGTCTTGGCTGAACTCCCACCAACTGAGTATAAGCATTCCTTTTTCTCCACAACCTCACCAGCATCTGTTTTTTTGTTTTTGTTTTTTGAGGTGGAGTCTCTGTCACCCAGGCTGTAGTGCAGTGGCACCATCCCCTACCTTCTGGGTTTAAGTAATTCTTGTGCCTCAGCCTCCTGAGTAGCTGGGATTACAGGTGCATACCACCACACCTGGCTATTTTTTGTGATTTTAGTAGAGATGAGGCTTAGCCATATTGCCCAGGCTGGTCTTGAATTCCAGAGCTCAAGTGATCCACCCACCTCGGCTTCCCAAAGTGCTGGGCTACAGGCATGAGCCACTGTGATTGGCCTATTTTTTCACTTTTTAATAGTAGCTATTCTAACTGGCATAAGGTGGTATCTTATTGTGGTTTTGATTTGCATTTCTCTAATGATCAGTGATGTTGAGCTTTTTATAATACGGCTGTTGGCTGTATGTATGGCTTCTTTGGAAAAGTGTATGTTCATGTCCTTTGCCCACTTTTTAATGGAGTGGTTTGTTTTTTTCTTGTACATTTGTTAAGTTCCTTATAGATGCTTGCTGGATATTAGATCTCTGTTGGATGCATATTTTACAAAAATTTTCTCCCATTCTATAGGTTGTCTGTATTTTCTGTTGATAGTTTCTTTTGCTATGCAAAAGCTTTAATTAGATCCCATTTTTCAATTTTTTGCCTTTGTGGCGATTGTTTTTGGCATCATCATAATGAAATATTTGCCAGTTTCTATGTCCAGAATGGTATTGCCTAGCTAGTCTTCCAGAGTTTTATAGTTTGGGGTTTTACATTTACGTATTTAATCCATCTTGAGTTAATTTTTGTGGATGGGTGTAAGAAAGGGGTACAGTTTCAATCTTCTGCATATGATTTAGTCAGTTATCCCAGCACCATTTATTGAATAGAGAAACCTTTCACCATTGATTGTTTTTATCTGGTTTGTCAAATATCAGATAGTTGTAGGTGTATGGTCTTACTTCAGGGTTTTCTGTGATGTTCCATTGGTCTGTGTGTCTGTTTTTGTACCAGTACCATGCTGTTTTGATTACTGTAGCCCTGTAGTAAAGTTGAAGTCAGGTAACATGATGCCTCCAGATTTGTTCTTTTTCCTTAGGATTGCTTTGGCTATTTGGGCTCTTTTTGGGTTTTATATGAATTTTAAAATAGTTATTTCTAATTTCATGAAGAATCTCAATCGTAGTTTAATAGGAATAGTATTGAATTTATAAATGGCTTTGGGCAATATGGCCATTTTAATGATATTGATTCTTCCTATTCAGGAGCATGGAATGTTTTTCCATTGGTTTGTGTCATCTCTGATTTCTTTGAGCAGTGTTTTTTAGTTCTTCTTGTAAAGATCATTCACCTTCCTAGTTATGTATTCCTAGGTATTTTATACTTTCTTTGGCAATTGTGAATGGGAGTTTGTTTATGATTTGACTCTTGGCTTGACTGTTGTTGGTGTATAGGAATGCTAGTGATTACTGTACATTAATTTTGTATCTTGAGACTTTGCTGAAGTTGTTTATCAGCTCAAGAAGCTTTTGGCCTGAAACTCTGAGGTTTTCTAGATATAGGATCATGTTGTCTGCAAACAGGGATAGTTTGAATTCCCCTCTTCCTATTTGGATGCCCCTTATTTCTTTTTGTTGCCTGATTTCCCTGGCCAGAACTCCAAATGATATGTTGACTGGGAGTGCTGAGAGGGCATCCTTGTCTTGTGCCAGTTTTCAGGGGGAATGCTTCCAGCTTTCTCACATATCAAGAAGTGAGAATGACAATACTGCTTTTAGGAGTGAAAATGAAAATGCTTACTTCAGAAAGATACAATTTTTATGAAACTTTTGGAGCAGAAGCGGCACTTGCCTGTTATACCTGGAAAGACTAGTGAGTTTTCCCAAGAAGACAGATTTTAGAATATCCATTTCAGCATCATTTATAATAGTAAACAATTGATAACAACTAATAAGTGTCCATTGATAGGAAAGTAAATAGTTGGTTATGGTTTATTCAAAGACATGAATATTACTCAGAGATTGATGACATGAATTAGATTTATGTGCACCAACATACACAGTTATTCAAAACATCAAATTTGAGTAAAAATAGCCGATTACTGGAAACTAGGTAAATATCAAGATGCCATTTTGTAAAATGAAAACATAGAGAACAGCCCTGCATTTTGTTTATGATGAGATCCACATACGGTGAATGTGTGGAAAGAGACTGGTTGTTGGTTGCCTCTCTGGAGAGAGGGAGGACAGGTGTGCTCACTCACTGGCCACTGTGTGGTGTGTCGTTTTAAAAGATGGTATAGTAAGTTCAAGGTGTTTGTTATATGATTTTACTGTACTTTTCTGCCTTTTGAATGTTTTCAATTTTAAAAAGCAGTTAAAAATTAGTGACAAATTTTCTAGTGCAAGGGGGAAAATACCACTTAAGTCTTTATCTCATATCTACCTGGAAATAACTGCCTGCCGTTTTTTTTTTTTTTTAGTGGTGTTAACCCTTTATGCACATGTTTGATATTCATATATCATTTGAGCATTATTTTCTTGAAATTTATGGTCTTGAGATTCTGCATGAACATGAATTAAAGGTGTTCAGATGTTTCTTATTCAGAACAATTATGTGAAATATGTCTGTCCAAATTCACGTACATTTTTCTAATATTTAACTCTTATCATTCGTGTGTTTTTTTTTTTTTTGAGACAGATTCTTGCTCTGTTGCCCAGGCTGCAGTACAGTGGTGCCATGTCAACTCACTGCAACCTCTACCTCCCAGGTTCAAGCGATTCTCCTGTCTCAGCCTCCTAAGTAGCCAAGATTACAGGCATACACTATCATGCCTGGCTACATTTTGTATTTTTAGTAGAGTTAGGGTTTCATCATGTTTGCCAGGCTGGTCTCGAACTCCTGACCTCAAGTGATCTACCTGCCTCGGCCTCCCAAAGTGCTGGGATTACAGGCATGAGCCATTGCACGCAGCCTGCTTATTCTTTCTTCTTGAAAGTATGTTCTTATTTTGTTTCCATTGTTGATTCTTTATTCCCATTTACTTTTAACAGTTCATAAGGAAGTGTTGAGATTATGTTTAAGCACGACCTAAAAACACATGCTTGGACTCCTACTGAAACATGATGCTATTTAGGAATTTTTGTTTATTTAGTTTTATTTTTTGCCTTTTCAATGCTTGCGACATATTCAAATATTGTCATGAATTATTTGATGACAGGGATATGTTCTGAGAAATGCATCTTGGGGCAATTTCATCATTGTGTGAACATGATAGCATATACTTACACAAACCTAAATGGTGTAGCGTGCTACACATTGAGGCTATACGGTACAGCCTGTTGCTCCTAGTCTGTAAACAGATCCAGCATGATACTATACTGAATGCTGTAGACAGTTGCAATACAATGGTAAACATTTGTGTATCTAATCATGGAAAAGGTACAATAAAATACAATATTATTATAATTTTTATAATTTTTTGAGACTGTTGTATAGGTGGTTTGTCATTGACTGAAACTGTTATGCAGTGCATGACTGTATAAAATGTGAATTTTTAGAATGTGAAGACAGGTAATAAATATGTATCTTCATAGTAACATTGGAACGTATAAATAATTTACAAATGCCCATAGTGCATGGTCTTTAAACATGGCTATTGTAACATAATGGAGAATATCTGCTTTAGATGTTATACAAATTAATTATTTGGCATCTAAGAAGATACATGCCACTGTGTTGGGGACTCATTCTGTTTTAGGAATTAACTGTCCGTATTGTTGCCATGAGGCCATTGCAGCTACCTTTATGCCTTGCTGTCTTTCCTCCAGCCACACTGAATTATTCCATTTCTCCAAGTTGCCAATTTTGATTAGGTCTAAGCTAATTTTGATTCCCTATAATACTAAGTCTTCACACTCAGGAATAACATATTGTACATTTAGCAATGCATTTGCATGATGTTTTCTGTATTCATCCATAGAATCCATAGTATGTATGTAGGCCTTATACATTTCTTGTCAATTTCTGAGTATTTTATATAGTTTTGTTGATTCTGTGAATGGGTCTATAATTTTTAAAATATTATGTTTTCTAACTAATTAGTGCCGATATATAAGAAAAACTCTCAATTTTAATATTTGGAACGTCCAACAGGTCAACTAGTTGAAATTTTAGTAATCCTATTGTTTTTGTTCTGTTTTTTCCACATAGATGAACATGTCAATGAATTATGATAAAGTATAATTATAATTTATAATTCTCAGCAAACTGACAGAAGAGCAGAAGATCAAACACCACATGTTCTCACTCATAGACAGGTGTTGAACAATGAGAACACATGGACACAGGAAGGGGAACACTACACACTGGGGTCTGTTGGGGTGAAATAGGGGAGGGACGGTGGGGGGTGGGGAGTTGAGGAGAGATAGCAAGGTGAGAGATGCCAGATGTAGGTGATGGGGAGGAAGGCAGCAAATCACACTGCCACGTGTGTACCTATGCAAAAATCTTGCATGTTCTTCACATATACCCCAAAACCTAAAATGCAATAAAATAAATAAATGGAAAAAAATAATTTTCAACATTTATATCCCTAAATGATTTTATTTTTGTACTTATATCTATGTATTTGATGAAGTTAAATTCTGGGAAAGATATTGAATAAAAGTGGTGAGGTTAGCATCTTTATAGCTTCTGATAATAATAGAAAGGATTCTCTTATTTTTCTTCAGTCTGATCTTTGTAGAATTGTATTTACCTTGACGACTCATTGTTTAGGGCCATTGTTGTACAAAATGAGAAGCTTAGTGTCATTTTCTGTGCTGAATAGGAAATATATTAGTCCTTTCTATTTCACTGAAAGAGTTTACACAAGTAATTTATTCATTTCCATCCTGGAGCATTCGTGCACAGACACACACATGTACACAGACAGACACAGACAGACATAGACACACACACACACACACACACACACACACACACACACACGCATGGTCTTAGTAGTGGGAAACAGATGACATTGATGAACACAGGTTTCAAAATAGCAAATCTTGTTAGTTTAGCTAGAAACTCCAAGACTTTAAGTTTTTACCAAATGGTTTTTTTTTTTCCTTCATTCTCAGTGGGTTTATGAACTGTTTTCTGCACTGAACCTGGGACTCCATTAATAAGTCATCAGATTTCCTTTACTGTGTTTGCTAGAACTGCCTGCGTAGGACAATATTAGGTTCTTATTTCAGTTAAGGAAAATGGTAAGACATTCTTATTGACTGTATTTCCTTTATTTTGTTTTCTTAAATTCTGCATCTCAGATTTAATCAGCTTATTTTGCTATCCTGCTCGTTGTGTTAAATGCATTATATTGGTCTTGTTCTCATCCCTGACATCTTGGAGACAAATGTAGTGTTTGATCTCACCATATTTGGGATCTATTTATGAAAGAGATGATCTCTGATATTTATTTTTAAGAGAGTACAGTTAAAGTAATTAGCAAGTCACATGGTTTTAATGGAACCAACATGAACTAGCTATTTATGAATGCCACTCCATCTGTATCCTCTACCTTTGTGACTGACAGAAATCCTCTATTCCCCACAGTCCTCTAGGGTCCAGCAATACAGAACTTCACAGTAGGTGAGTAAAAAGTGAAATATGCAAGGGAAACTAGCAATGAGCATACCTTGCAAAAGAAAGCAGCTTCTCGTACACCGAGGCGCTCCTGAGTCCACAGAAGCTGCTGTGAACCTGGCGGGCTCTGGAGACTTGGGCTATGAGGATTGGCTCTAAAGTCACCTGCTCTTTGGAATCACCTGCTTGATTCTTAAGATCAAAATGTGCAGGCTGCACGTATTGCAGTCCTGATAACACATTCATAGCAGTCCTAATCATGAATATGGAGTGGAATGGAACTTTTTACATAGAACTTTATAGTACCTGACAAAAAGTAACACATCCCTGGAGGGTGCACCTTGGGTCTCCCTGAAAAGCACAAGGCAGAGGGATCGTAAATGAGAACAGGGGAGCTTTAGAGCTTTCTAAGGCATCCACTGCTTACTTTGTGAGTTCCTGGCCTCAATTTTACTTTCTGTTTTAAAACGTATTGCTGTTGGTTCTCTCCATGTCCTAAGGTTTAGGGAAGTAAGGACCCTTACTAACCCCACAGCACCTAACTCATTATTTATATTCCATAAATATTGATGGTTTGAGTGCCTGATCAAATAGGTTGGGTACTACATTTGACTTAAAGAGTCCTCTTGCTTTTGTCATAAGTACCATCCCAATCACTTCTCATATGGAAATTGCACATTTAGACTAATTCTGGTCACATCCAATGCTTATGTCCTTATTTCTAGTTGATTTGCAAGTGAATTTAATTAAATAGGTTATTTGTTTGAATATTAATTCTATAAAACATAGTCTTTGTAAATATATTCAAGACCTTCTTTCTCCGCTTGAACATGGTAGCTTTAGTTACTTAAATAACACCTGTCTCCAAAAGCAGTTAACTAGGGTTGATTATCTGTTGGCCTAGTGCTGTTTCTTCCTATTCCATGTGCCACCATAGCCATGCAGCATACGGACACATTTATATGCGGAAACCATAACCATGGCCTACTACAGGGCTTTCAGCATGCTGGGCACTGTTCTTAGCCCTCTGAAGATGTTAACCCATTCACTCCTCACAGCAGGCCTGGGAGTCATAGAGAAGGTGACCGATTCATTCAAGGCCACCCAACTGGCAGGTATTAAAGCTGGAAGCCCATCTTGTGTACCGTGTCCTTGTCTGTGATCTTCATAGTTGCATCAGTCTGCCTCTCAAATTACTCTCTGGTCATAGTGATTGTTTCTCTAGAAGAAGAACTAGTTTATCCTGCACCTGAAATGTTCATCCTGCCACGCTGACTGCCAAGGGACTTGGACTTTGAGGAAAGGTACATTATAAATCCCTTGGGTCCCAGGCACTGCTACTGCCCAACAGAGATCAAATAAAGCATGGTGGAGGCCACCCCAAAGAAAGTGGAAGGTTTCGTTCTGTTCTTAAGGGTTCACAAAAATAACAACCTAATGGTATATAGGACTATTACTAAGAGCCAATGAATAAGCATCATCGGAGACCACAAATCATGGCGAATTCAAGAGCACACAGTATTACATAAAGGTTTCTCTACATTGTAAACAAATTCCCTAGTAGTCATGCACAGGTAACACTCATCACTTTATCACTTAACAAATAGAAATGCTGAAACAGGTAGACGTGAACTTGCTCATCTCCAGGCCACTCAGACAGTGGAATAAACGCACATGGGCTGCAAAGCCCTCATGCCAGCCACTCAGCTCATGCTGGACTGGAAGGAAAAGTTTCTCCTTTCTCCTCGCTGGGCTCCTTCAGAGCAGGTCTTTTGACATTCAGAAGTTAATTGTAAATTCACCTGATATTATTCAAGAGCCTTTCAAAGCACACATAAATGAACCTCTGGGCAACTCATTAAGGGGTTTATCAGAAGTGCTTTCAGTTTCTTTTCAAAGCTAGAGAAATGAATGCAGGATTCAGGAGTTCTCATTAGGCTTATCTTTCTTATGTGCTAAAGTAACTGCAGAACTTACAGACTCCCTTGGTTGTAATAAATTTTTCTGGCCTCGTTTTAATATCAATAGGGAAAAATGAAGCCTCAGTAAACACCATTTTCAGCAACTTATTTTCTCCAACATCAGTTTGCTTCACAAGATTTGGAAACAGATTGTGGCAACCCCAAAGTTTGAAAAATGAAGTTATGCTCACACAGTTGTAGTTTGAGCTACAAATAAAATGCATTGTAGGCCAGTGGCTGCCTTAGTACGGAGTCCAGGGGGCATGTGGCCATATAACAACATAGACCAGTATCTGCCAAATGTGTTCATGGACCTGTCTTTGAGGACACCTCTACAGGCAAAGAGCCTTGTGTCCAGATGGTTTGGGGAGATGGCCACATACTGTCTCTCCCCTAAGAAACCCCATTGCCAAATGACAATTAACAGTTCTCAGAATGCCTAAGCCCTGAGTCCTGAGCAATCCAGCTTTTCCCAAATATTTTTGACTGTGGAAACTTTTTCCATTTAACATCTAATAGCATCCCCAGTTCTCAGAAACCTGCTTTGAGAAGCCTAACTTAGCTGTTTCCAAATGAAAGAAAAAGTAAATCTGGTCTTATGTTCATATTTATGAGCAAAACATACTTTGCAGAAGGATTTTTCTCTTGCAGCAAGGGAAATGACCACACAAGTGTTTATCAGGGAAGGAGAACTTGGGTTCAGCAAGGAATTACACCAAGGTGGTCAGTGCATTCTAAAGGCAGCCATCAAATAGTTATGTGTGAAGATGCCTTCCCATCAACATTAAGAGAAAGGGACACTGGGCTGGGCACAGTGACTCACACCTGTAACCCCAACACTGGGAGGCCAAGGCAGAAGGATCGCTTGAGCTCAGGAGTTCGTGACTAGTCTCAGCAACACGATGAGATCCTGTCTCTACAAAAATAGAAAATAAAAATTAGTCAGGCATGGTGGTACATGTCTGTAGTCCCAGCTACTCAGGAGGCCAAGGTGGGAGGATCACTTGAGCCCAGGTATTTGAGTCTCTAGTAAGCCATGATTGAGCCACTGGACTCCAGCCAGGGTGGCAGAGCAAAGACCCTACCTCTAAAAACAAAGAAAAAGAGAGAGAAAGAGAAAGAAAGAGAGAGAGAAAGGGACATTGTTCTTACTAGTAACTGACTCATAGAACACCCCCAAACACCATTTCTTCTTACTAAGTGTGTTTGCAGAAATAAGCCCCATTTTCTAGCTGTAAGCTTCACGGCAACCAGGAGGCTTGGTGTCATGGGATGCCATGGGATTGAGGGGCCAGTTCTCCCTAGGTCAGATACTAAATGTGTCAGGTTATGGGACCTCAGATTCCTCAGTGGCAACAAACAAACAAACAAAGCAAAAACAGAATTAGTAACTCCATGGCTGTCCACATCTTCTGACATTTTGCCAGTCAAGTTTCAAAGTAGCATTTGGAACTTCCCAAGCATCATAGTGTTTTGGCCTGGGGAGAAATATCAAAATGGCAAAGTAAATAGCAACTTTTCATTATACTTTATTTCAAGTCTGTGTTGACCACTTTCTTTCTTTTTTTTTTTTAATTGTACTTTAAGTTCTGGGGTACATGTGCAGATCATGCAGGATTGCTGCATAGGTACACACATGGCAATGTGTTGTGCTGCCTCCATCTCCTCGTCACCTACATCGGGCATTTCTCCCCATGTTATCCCTCCCCGACTTCCCCACACTTTCAAGTGACTTATTTGTAAAATGCATTTTAAAATAATTCTAAGTAGATTATATTAATAATTCATCACTTAACAGACACCTACATTTGTGAGATTCTTTTCAGTCTGTGTCCACCATTGACATAATACTTTCTTAGAGATAATAATGATATAAATATAATTTGTCCTCTACTTTTTGGCTAACAGTTTAGATAAATTTTTATATGTGTCTAAATTATTTATGGCTTACCATTTTATTGCTGCAGGCTTTGATTTTTTAAAGTTTTACTACTGTAGTATCTTTGAGTTTAAGGGCAGTAGTTGTTGCTGCTTATGTATTTTGAATTAACCCCCTAGAACAAGTAGGATTAGTTTAAAAGACTTCCCTCTTGTTTCTATTGATCCAAGCACAATAAACTTAGCTGCAGTGGATTTTAGCATTTGCTTATTTTTTTTCCTAAGGTGAGAAGTTAAAACGGATTATTTAGGAATCTGTGTCCTTTTACTTTAATTACCAATGAGGCTGACTTTTTTTTCAAGGGCTGTGTTCTTCTTTATAGTTCATATTGTGTAAACCTCGATCTTCTGGCCTTCTTCTAGCTGTATAGCTTCCTTTGTTTGTGTGGAGTATAAATTTTTCTTCAGTTTTTCAGGCATGATGTAATGGATTGGGGATGAGTCTAAGTTAATATGGTTGTGTTGAGTTTAGCCTTATTTAAGTAGTTCAGAAATTCAAACTCTACCAATCGTATTTATTTCTGATGTTTCTCAATTCCTGCTTTAGTCTTGATTTTCTTGGGCTTCACTGTACAGAAGTATATAACATTTATATAATCGCCTCATTTCTGTCTTTATTCAACACACATTTTCTTACTTGGTCAGCACCTATGAAAGAATTCACTCTGTTAGATCACAGAAACACAAAGAAAAATCTAACCCGTACCGATTTATCAAAAAACAATGGACATACTAAGATGCAACAAAGTGCTCTGGCTTCCTCTTTCTCTCTCTTTTTGTTTCTTTCTTTCTTTCTTTCTTTCTTTCTTTCTTTCTTTCTTTCTTTCTTTCTTTCTTTCTTTCTT
>NW_016107500.1:0-72597 GCF_001604975.1 Cebus imitator | reverse complement strand
TCTTGTGCTTACCTTTTTAATTAGATCTGGTTCTATCCCTTTAAGAGGAAACAATATTCTGGGCACTTCACTTTTTGTTCATTTGGCACTCAGTGTAATATGCAATGAGGGCTCAAAATCAAACTACTGTTTTCCTTTTATTCACATGTGTTTCTCCAGCAACATTTATTTCATAGCTAGTTCATGTCCATATGGTCATGGCAATCCTAATTGATGCTATATTAACTGTTTTAAATATCTACGATGCTGATCTTTAGCACTCCAGCCTTTCAGTCTTCAAATGGTTTAATCAGATACATACCTCTTAATTAATCCTTAGTAAGATATATTTAAAAGAAAGTTAAAGGACGGCACATGGTGTTATCCTTAATGATGGTAAAATAATCAGCTGTTTACAGCCATTTTCTTAAAAGTTATTTATCTTGGGTCATAGAAATTGTGTCATATGAGTGTTTTGTTTCACTTCCAGAGGTGTTCCATAGTTTTATGGTGGAATTTCTCCTTGGGAGTGAAAACAAAGTCCAAGATGGCAGATGTTGATTCATGACTGTAGTGTTTGCTTCTAATAAAAGCAATGGTTTCACACCAGATAGGCTGTCTGATGCTCCTGCTGCTACCAGAACTGACATTTTCTCTTTCTTGGAGATAAAATAGGGAATTTTAGAGTTTCCTAGTTAAATCAGAAAATTCACTGCCTCTCCTCACAACACAGTGTAAAACCAGAGTGAAATCTTATTTCATTCTCTTTAGCTGGCAACTGTCCTAGAAGACGTCTTATTCTTTCTAGCTGCATAGCTTTCCTTGCATGTGAAGTACCTTTTTTTCTCAGTTTGTCAGCTCTGATGACAGGGATCTGCATGAGTCTAAGTGAACACGTGTAGACTTCCCATCCTTTCCAATCAAAGTGAGCAGTAAAACCTGAAGTGTCTGTGCATGGGCTGTTTGTCAAATAGAGTAATGACTATGGTAGACTGCAATGTGCTACTTAAACAAAAGCTATTTTGCATCAAGAGGTTGATTCTACTTAGTAGCTACAGATGAAGAGCTCATCATGTAGGGTCCATATGGTCTTGTGAAGGGACAGAGATGGAAATGAGCATAATGTGCATGATATGAGCAAGGCACTATGGACACTAAAGAAAGAGCTTTGCAACACCCAAGGCAGGTGGGGATGGCTCCAAAGCAGAGGATACTGCAGGACAGAATCTGAATGACAGAGAGATCTAAGAATGCAGGTATGTTTAGAAATCTCACACCTGCAGAGGGTGGGTCAGCCTGGCTATCGTGTGTGGGTGAGTGCTTGAGGCTTGAAAGAAACTTGGGCCAAATCATGAAAAACACTTGTAGTTCATGACAAATAGTTTGGCCTTCATTATGGGCACTAAAGAGATAATAAATTGCTTTAAACAATGTAAGGATACGATCCAGGATTGCTGAGGAGCGTGCCTAGTCACCTATCATCTGCACAATCCACAGCTGCTGCCCTCGAGGTTTATTTAGGCATCTTCAGTTACCACGGTGCTCCAGTTAGTTGGCTCCCCAATTTCCCTCCAACCCTAGGTCACCAAGCCAGTTGGAGTAGACAAGACTTTTTCATGTTCTGTTATCTAACTTCTTGCCTAATCATTCCTCTGAATTGTGTCCCCAACACGGCTTTGACTTCCTGAGCTCCAAGCCCATAGTTGAAATGGTGAACTGCTCAGGCTTAAGAGAGAAAGATTGGTTGTCTGCCTTTGGAGAAAGAAAGAAGACTGATATAATTGACCCAACTGGAGTTACTGAGAATTGAATCTCAACTTAACTTAGCTATGCCATTTCAGTCCTCTACTCACACATGTATGGGAAAGTTCATTGTGTTTTGAAAATGAAGACTTTTCAATGGACAAATATTAATTGATTATTAAAACATTAATAATCCTGAAAGTGTAAGGGACCTTACATATCTTCTAAATAAGTAGCACTGATTTTCTTTTTTTTTTTTTTTTTTTTTTTTTTTTTTTTTTTTTTTTTTTTTTTTTTTTTTTTTTTTTTTTTTTTTTTGTAGCACTGATTTTCTAAAAGAGGAAACTGATTGACTGAATGACTTGATTAAGGTCACACGATCTTTTGATCACTGTAGGGAAAACCATATGACTGCTACTTGAAAATTTCACTTAAGCTTTTCCCTGAATGACTAAATTTCCAACCATATCACAATTGGGATTTGTTGAGGGGCTGCAACTACAAGGTCTACTAGGGACAAAATAAAAACAGAAATTCTTAGATCAAGGCACTGGTTGGTACCATGACTTTTTGACTAGAACGGCTGAACTGTGTGTTAAATATCATCATGAGAAACTTAAATGGACCAACTAAATTATTTTAATATCCTGTAATTTTGTTGTAATAAATACAGTTGAACAAACTTTTTTTCTTCAACATTTGACATAGCCACTGCAATTCAAACTTCTGTAACACTAGGCAACACTGAGCAGGTGTTCCCTCTTAATTCAGTGTGCCGTGAGAAGGTGATGCAGTGTTTTGCTGCCTCTGAACATGGGTAGGAGTGACTAAAAGTGGACCAGAAATGAGGATGAGATGAAGAAAAAATGCAGAAGAAAAGGAGATAACACATAACTATGTAAGCTGAGGAATAGACAAAAAAAAAAAAGAAAAAAAAAAGCTTGTGTTTGGGAGTAAAAAATAACGCCACAGAGATGTCTACATATATTTGAATTCCACACCATGAAATTTCACCCTCCTTTCAAGAATGTGGCTTCTAGAAACTTTCCTTCAAGTTGCCATAAATTTATCACATTTCAAATATTGTATTAGTTCAACTTAATTTAATGGGAATAGAATTCTGATGCCATCTATTTGTGTTTAAATTTGTGACATAAAAGGGCACTGACACCTGTTCTTGGCTGTCATCAATGTTCTTTCACTATGAAACCCTAGGCCTTCAGGTTTGCAAGGTTTAGAAACACTCTCCTTCTTAATGCATTGATTGTTGATTCTACCAGAGAATAGGCTTTGTTGATATGTTATTAGAGACTTACTATAAAAATTGGAAACAATAACTTACACTTTGGTAAACATATGCTACGAGAATTTATTTTTGTATGGAATCTGTGTTAGTCAGGGTTCTCTAGAGAAACAGAGCCAATACGTTCTCCAGATAAACAGAAGCAGTATGTATTCTGGATATGTATCAGAAGAGATTTATTGTAAGAACTGGCTCAGGCAGTTATGGAGGCTGAGAAGTTCCGTAATCTATCTCTGCAAGCTGGAGAACCAAGAAAGGCAGTGGTCCAATTTGGACCAAAGGCCTGAAAACTAGGAAGCCAAGGGTGTTAAGTCTTTTTTGTGTCCAAAAGCCTGAGAAGGAGTAGTGCTGATGTCAAAAGACTGGAGAAGATGGACATTTCCACTCAAGCAAAGAGAATGAATTTGCCCTTCCTTCACCTTTTTGTTCTGTTTGGACCCTCGATGGATTTGATGATGCCCACTCACATTGGTGAGGGTGATCTTCATTACTCAGCCTACTTATTTAAGCATTAATCTCTTCCAAAAAACACCCGCATACACATACCCAGAATTAATGTTTTACCAGCTTTCTGGGTGTTCTTTAGTGTGGTCAATTTGGTACATAAACTAATGACAGAATCTGAAGCTCAGATTTCACCTATGGAGAGTAATTTTACTAAGGAGAGTGATTTTACTAACATCTTCTTCACTGTAACTAAAAGAATAACCCTTTCCTGTTGCTTTAATTTTACCCAAAGGGAAGAAAATCCCATTTTTTTCATTGTTTTCTAAATTTTCAAGGCAACGTCTATATTGTAGGAGCTGAGCAAAGGGGCGACTGACTTATGGACCATTGCTTCCCAGCTCGGTGAAAGGGCATGATGTGAAACAAGTGTATTTCTCACCATCAGGAAAGATGAATATTATAAATAACCTGTTTTTTGGTTGGTCTGTATCACTGCCAGTCTCTCTCTTTAAAAGTCTGTCCATGAAAGTCATCCTGGAGCTTCCTCTGAGAGCTGCCATGCTGAAGCCAGTCCCCAGGACATCAGTGTCAGGAACAGAGAAGCTCTGAGAGGAGAGATGAGCTCTGGGAGAAGACACAGAGGAGACACTCTTCCAGAGAAAAATTTATTATGGCTCTCACTTAAAAAAGAAAACCAGCAAGTTGAGATAATGTGGATGGAAGGAGATGCAAGATTTAGAGAATTTCTGACAAAAAAGTTTTTTAAGTATTCAAGAATACCAGAAATTAGAAAAATGACCTTAATCTGAAATCAAAAACATAGTTCTGAAATAAAATTCTGGTATTAGTAGTAGTTTGAACTTCACATTTAAAAAGTTGTTGTATTATTGTTTTAAAATTTCCATTCTATTATTTATTATGTCATCTGTCTGTTTCTAAAGACTTTCTATCATTCTATTTATGTCAGAAGTGTTTCCTTACATATTGGAGCTTGGTTTTAATAATTGTATTAAAGTCTCTATCTAATGATTTTAACATCTGAGTCACATAGGATTGGTATCTATTGATTTTACTTTTACTTGTGGATTGTGATTTTTCCTGTCCTTGCAGTGTGCCTTAGTCCATTTTCTGCTGCTGTAACAGAGTACCATGAACTGGGTAATATATAAAGAACAGAAATAAGCTTCTTACAGTTCTGGAGGCTGGAAAGTTCAAGATCAAGGAACCAGCAGATTCATTGTGTGGTGAAGGCCCCATCTCTGCTTCCAAGATGATATCTTGAATACTGTGTCCTCCAGAGAGGCAAAGGTGGAAGGCCAAAAAGGACAAACTCCCTTCATCAAGCCCTTTTATAAGGGTACCTAATTCCATTTAGGAGGGAGGAGTCCTCATAGCCCAATCACCTCCTCAAGGCCACACCACTCAATACTGTTGCTTTGGAGATTAAGTTTCAACCTGAATTTTTGGAGGGGACAAAAACATTCGAACTGTAGTAATGTGCTAAGGAATTCTGAATCCATTCTGCAGCATTTAAAGTACTGTATTATGTTGTAGAATTCTGGTCCTTGTTTAAATCCTAAGGAGAATATATTGATTGCTTTTTGTTGTTGTTCTAGCAGACAACTGACTAGGTTAGGTTCAGGTGCAATTTTTAAAGTTTTGTTTAGTTTGCTCTTCTGTGTTAAGAATTGTATTAATTAATGCTATGATGCTATGGCCTGAACTGTGTCACCCCTCTCAAAGTTTTTTTTTTTTTTTTCACTTTTATGTTCATGGATGTATGTACAAGTTTGTTACTTAGGTAAACATGTGTCATGGCAGTTTATTATGCAAATTATTTCATCAACCAGGTATTAAGCCTAGAACCCATTAGTTATTTTTCCTGATCCTCTACTTCCTCCCACCTCCCACCCTCCAATAGACCCTAATGTCTAATGTTCCCTTCTGTATGTCCCTGTGTTCTCATCATGTAGCTCCTACTTGTAGGTGAGAACATGCAGTATTCGGTTTTCTGTTCTTGTGTTAGTTTACTAAGAAAAATGGCCTTCAGCTTCATCCATGCCCCTTCAAAAGGACATGATATCATTCTTGTGTGTGGCTGCATAGTATTCCATGGTGTATATGTGCCACATTTTCTTTATCCAGTCTATCATCGATGAACATTTAGGTTAAGTCCATGTCTTGTTCTTGTGAATAGTGCTGCAATAAACATACTCACGCATGTGTCTTTATAATAGAACAGTTTATATTCCTGTGGGTATATACCCAGTAATGGGATTGCTATCCCATCTTCAGGTATTTGAGGAATTGCAACACTGGTCGAACATTGTCTTCCACAACGGTCGAACTAATTTAAACTCCCACCAACAGTGTATAAGCATTTCTTTTTCTCCACAAACTTTCCAGCATCTGTTACTTTTCTGCCTTTTTAGTGGTAGCCATTCTGACTAGTGTTAGATGATTTTTCATTATTATTTTGATTTGCATTTTTTAAATAATTAGTGATGTTGAGTTTTTCTTCATGTGATTGTTGGCCACATGTATATTTTCTTTTGGGGAGTGTCTGTTCATGTCCTTTGACCTCTTTTTAATGGTTTTTTTTTTCCTTGTAAATTTGTTTAAGTTCCTTATAGATGCTGGATATTAGAACTTTGTCATAGTTTGCAAAAATTTTCTCACATTCTGTAAGTTGTCTGTTTACTGTGTTGGCAGTTTCTTTTGGAATGCTGAAGCTCTTTAGTTTACTTAGATCACACTTGTCAATTTTTGCTTTTGTTGCGATTACTTTTGGTATCTTTGTCATGAAATCTTTGTCCGTGCCTATGTTCTGAACGGTATTGCCTAGGTATTTCAGAGTTTTTATAGTTTTTGGTTTTACATTTGGGTCTTCAATCCATCTTGAGTTAATTTTTGTATATGGTGTAAGGAAGGGGTCCGGTTTCAATTTTTTGTGTATGAGTAGCCAGTTATCCCCCACAAAGTTTATATGTAGAAGTCCCAACCCCCATCCTCATAATAGGATTATATTTGGAGATTGAGTCTTTACAGAAGTAATTCAAGTTAAACACGATCTTTAGGGTGGGCTGTAATCTGATATAACTGGCGTCTTTATTTGAAGAGGCAATTAGGACACAGACACGCACAGAAGAAAGACCATATGAAGACACCAGAAGAAGACGGCCATCTACAGTCCAAGGAGAGAGGCCCCAGAAGAAATCAACTCTGCCAACACCATGACTGTGTACTTCTAGCCTCAAGAACTATGAGAAAATAAATTTTTGTGATTTAATCCACTCAGTCTGTGGTACTTTGTTATGACATCATTAGCAAATGAATACAATAAGGTTGAATATCAGTTTGGCCCTTATTTGAAGTGAAGATGTTTTCTTTAAAATCCACCTTTTGAAATTAGCGATGTAATATAACAAAGCACACAGTAAACAAGCAAACTCATGTTCACACGAAGTGTGAGAGAAGGATTGCAGTTTTTTTCTGTGGAGGGTAACTGGAGGGGTGTCAGGGGTATGTGCTCACATATTTTACAGGCATGGATGCCTGGTTCTGGAAAGAGAAACACAGGAAAAAAGATATATATTTGACTACATGATTATTTATTTAAAATTATTCTAGTCAATAATACAAGTTATATTAAAAAAACTGGGAAAACATTTGCATCCTCTGGAATACAGGGTTGACTTTCTTAATGGATAAAGAAATGTTTCCAGAAGAATCCTTCAACAAGGTAATAGGGCAAGAGGAAAAAGACAAACCCACAGGCAATGGGCCTGGAGCAACTGGCTGCCTCACACATCCATATAAATACTGTAGCTAACAGATGCAAATATCTAATTCACAATGTTTAAATTAAAGCATCCTCAGGCAAAGTGGTAAAGCCTTCAAATTTATGTAATATCTAAAGTTGGTGAAACTCATACAAGTTGATTCTCTTATATACTACCCATGACCTTTAAATTAGATCCCAGATTTGGAGGACAATCTAGTAAAACATAGCAATGCTTTTCTTTATTTTATTTTTAATTTTTTTATTTTTATTTATTTATTTTTTAATTGCATTTTAGGTTTTGCGGTACATGTGAAGAACATGCAAGATTGTTACATAGGTACACACATGGCAGTGTGATTTGCTGCCTTCCTCCCCATCACCTACATCTGGCATTTCTCCCCACACTATCTCTCCCCAACTCCCCCACCCCCGTCACTCCCCTGTTTCCCCCAACAGACCCCGGTGTGTGTGGTGCTCCCCTCCCTGTGTCCATGTGTTCTCATTGTTCAACACCCACCTATGAGTGAGAACATGTGATGTTTGAGGAGAACATTCTTTGAGTCACCGGGGAAGCCTGTAATCATGTATCCAAGGAAGTTCCAAGGAATGCATGCAAAAATTTAGTTTCTAAGAATCATTATTGGATTAGAATGGCAAAGAGTAGAAAGAATTAGGTGTCTGACAGTAGGGAGTAGATTAGATATATGTTGTTACACTCAAATAAAATAAAGACAGTGAAGATCAACAGTAGGAGAAAATACTTAATTTTATTATTGTGTGAAAAAAACAGGTTTTAAAATGATATCAATACTACAATTCCATTTGTGTAAATAAAAAATGTCTGTGGCAGGGTGTGGTGACTCACTCCTGTAATCCCAGAATTTTGGAAGTCTGAGGCAGAAGGATTGCTTGAGGCCAGGAGTTCGACACCAGCCTGAAAAACAGCAAGATTTTGTCTCTATAACAAAAAAAATTTAAAAATATATTTTAAATTAAAAAATAGAAAAATGTCTGCGTATGAATATAAGAATTGGAAGGATACACATTGAAATAATAAAATCAATTATTTTGGAGTGGTGACATCTTAGGTGATTTTTTTCTTCTTTTGGACTGTTTCCCATGCATTAAAATAAAAAATAATAATAATGAAACTGTTTTAAGAAAACCTCAATTTTAATGTATTTAAATGTAAGAAAGATGTTCAAGAAGCAGTAATATATGCTTGCTTAGGCTTCATAAAGGTGAATGATTTAGAATTTGGGAAGTGCAGTGCTTTCACATTCACTTATCAGCAGTTTATTCATCCTTGCATTCATTTTTTATTGGTTCATATTTTGTTCTTGTTTTGTTGATTTAACTGAAAATTATCTCTTATTTTAAATATTCTGAAGATTTAGCACTTCCGCGATCGCAAATGTTCCACAGTCCTAGATGCTCTCTTGCTGTGCATACCTTTGATAAAGCCATTCATTTTCTATTCACGCTTTTGGAAAACTGCCAACCTCTACCTATCTAATTATGGATCAGTTTTTAAAAGTCACTTAAACTGTATTTTTATATTCAAATATGTACCATAGGCCAACCTTAACAAAATGTTCTAACACCAATGCTAACAAAAAAAACCTATAATTTACTTAAATAACCAAGTTTGTGAGAAAACAAAATCCACATTTTCAAAATGAAGTACCTCTAACATAATATTGTTGTTTTTCAGTAATTAA
Organism: Cebus imitator; assembly: GCF_001604975.1. Taxonomy (NCBI): domain Eukaryota; kingdom Metazoa; phylum Chordata; class Mammalia; order Primates; family Cebidae; genus Cebus; species Cebus imitator. Next base: position 63,620 of record NW_016107500.1, on the reverse strand, counting down.
GACATACTGAGCCTGTCTATGAATATGTGTGGTGTGTGTGTGTGTGTATGTCTGTGTATTTTTGGTAACTGGAGATTACCAAAAATCCTCCACCTTCCCTCCTCCCGGCCCCCATTAGGACAGAGTCGAAAATGTTTTCTTTCTGGCTCACTGTGCTGCACACAGGCCCTCCCAGGAGGCGGGTGGCAGTAACAGAGCTGTCACAGGGCTGCCATAGATGGTTCTGTGCTAAACCTTCAGCCTCAGTTTATGACTCCTTGGGGGAGGGATGGGGTTGGCTGGAAAGTATATTCATGTACACTCCAGAGATGCCCCAGTGGGTGAGCAGGCAGAGGCAAGCCTGTTAACTACAGATGACAAATGCTTCCCATTCCTCTCTGTTGCATCTGTGTTTTTCAGGTTGGCATTTGAAATGGACAGGACAGTGACATGCTACATGTTTTAGGTGAAACAGGCTTATACAAATTAAGGCAACTTTTCATGATACCTTCTGTAAAGCTGGTATTATAATCCAAGAATTGTAAGCGCTCTTGGGTAAATAATAACAACACCCTTTGAAAGTGCTTGCTGTGTGCCAGAAACTATACAAGGCAGTATTATTCAACATATTTGTTTTAAGGGAAACTGTACTATTTTTTCTTTGCAGAATATGGAACTGAGGCTCAGATAATTTAAGTAACTTGCTTAAAGGTCACACAGCTTGTAAATCAAGATAGAAAATGAACCATTTTACCCACACCTCCCTTCCCTACCAACACCACCAGTAAGAGATTTCCTAACTAGGAATTTATTCTAAGCACATCCCCAAACATTAAACAGAATTTGCTTAATAAGTAGAGCTAGCAACCTATTTAAAATTGGCAGACTATTTTAAAGAAAATATATGTGCAAGCCTGGTTTTCCTGAATAGACTTGTCTTCACTGAAAAGATAACTATTTTATATCATAACATTGCTTAATTTATATCTTAATTAATACAGTAGTCCCAGCATCTCAAGATACTTGATTACTTCTTCACTGATTTGCCCTGAATATGATTCTGTTTTCCTTTAGTTTGTGATAGGAGGATTGTTAGTTTTTCTCTATTTTTTTCATAGACTATTGGATATTCCAAACATTAATCAGTCTCTGCTACCAAGAGAAATGTCGTTGTTAAAGTATTCCAGGGTGGGCAGGGAAAGCCTTTTAAAGAGGTAACATCTTAGTCAGACTGCAGGATCAGAAAGAGTTTTTCTATTTTAATTTCATGTCGGATATATTACCAAAACAAAAAAAGATAGTCTTAAAGCAGGTGTGTGAAGCTGTTCTATGGTCTATAGAGGACTTTAAACTGGATTAATTAATTTATAATGTACTAAAAACAATACTATCCACCGAATTTGCAATTTACATGTATATATGGGATTTTGATACTCATATAGCTAGGCTAGAGATGTATTTTTAAAGGCAAGAGTGTGTATGATTTGCACTCAAGGAATAAAGTGATAGTGAACTTGGCACAGGGGGTGAAGCCAACAAGCTGGGAGAAGCGGTAAACCTGGCTCCAGTCATGAGTCCGACAACAGCTGATGAAACTTAGAAGACTGTCTCATGACATTGTAAATGTCCTCTATGTGTGCTGTGTTCCCCTAGACTACTTTCTTAGAATTACCAGTGTTAATAATAGTAATAATGATAAATCAATTACAACAAAACTTAGAAAATTCAAGGCCATAGTTTGCCTCTGAAACAGGAGAAAAGGTGAAATTTTGAGTTTGTTACTTGACTCCCATGGACCAGCGAAAAGAAAAAATATTTGCTTAAAAGCACTTACAGTTTGATTGCTGAGGAGAGTGAAAGGAAAGCCAAATTCTGGGGCCCTTCACGAAGCGAAATGGGCAAGAGAGAAGGACAAGAGATGCTCCCAGCTCCTGGCTTGGCCTTAACCCTGTGACTGTTATAGTTAAGGCAGGAGGGCTGGTGGGAACACACTTACCTACGTCTCTCATAGGCACCATCCTTAGTTCTCAGAAAAGACATCACATTTTCAGCAGAGCTCCTTTCAGCTATCTTGAATAAAAGCCAACATGCTGAATGCTCCTTGCTGTGTATCTTCTGCAACCCTGCAAAATTTATATGAATATAAGATTCATTATTGAAAGAAACATGGAAGGAGAAGGCTTTTAATGTGGATCACTTGTTGTTTTGCTTCTTGGCATGTAATACGTCTGAGAGCATTTTGAGTATTTCCAGCCAGAGGAGGCCTTCTGAAGTGGTAACTTTGCATTGATATGGTGCCAGTGGTCAAATTGGAACAGAAGTCTTGAGTGTGTTTCCAGTGCTTTTTTGTTGAGAAAGTTATATAAACACAGTACGGAGGTTTACCCCTTGTAAACACTTAGCTCTTTATTCTCACTGTTTCCATACCCTGAAATATGTTTCACACCTTCCTATTTGCTGCCTAGGTATTTTTAAAAGAGAAAATATTCTTTTTAGCAAGTTTCTTGTTTGTTGATGTATTTTGCGTTTTGTTGTCGTGGTGGTGGTTTAGATATTTTTGCAATAAATTTTCTGTTTGTTTATCTGATTTATGTGAAGAAAGAAAATATTTTGGAATTGTGAGCATCTTATTTTTGGAGCTTACTTTTACCTAACTCCAAAGTATGAACTGTCTTAAAGCTAGGAGACTCCTCTGTGTTTTCAGTTTTCATGTTTGAACAGTCCATGTGCCAACCCAGTGCCTGACAACCCCCACTCCCATTCCTGATGCTCCTTCATGCTCCCAACAGAGTAAGTCCCTTGCAAACTTGTGGTGGGAGTCATTCATGGTATGGCACACAGCCATTAAGTCCAAATATGGTTCATCCTGGTTGGCTAGTTTGAGTAATGGGAACCCAGACAGTGTGCTAGGTTAGGACTAGGGCAACCAAGGAAGGACTCCACGTAAGCCACTCAGACATGTCCCCTGTTGAATTGAGAAAGTCATGTATTTTAATATAAAAATATTATCTTGGAATGATAAATCTTAGGAAAGTCATTTAGTCTCTATGTCTCAGTATGCTCATTTTTCCAGTGTGGTAATATAGTTTCACTTCCATCAAGCCAATCATTCTGTATGTAACAATACATATCCTGGATGAAATATAAAACTGCCTGAAGGCACTGGAAAGTGACCCAAAAGAAACAAAGCTAGATAGGAGTCAACACTTACAGGAGCTGAACAGCAAGCACCTGGATGGCTTTTCTCTTTTCATAGATTTTGGCCTTAGGGGAAACCCCACTCAGTGCCAGGAGGGATGGATAAAATTTTAAAAAAGAAACCCATATTTTCCCTGTATTATACTACTGGAAGAAAGAGTTCAACATCACTATACAGTAGTTGAACATGAGGGAAAACCCTGAAAAGAAGAGATCCACAGAGAGAAAGAGAACAGCCACTACTGAATATAAACTCCCACACCTGAGACTGACTGATGAAATAAGCATGATCCAGCCAGCTTCCCAGGAGCACAGATGAGAGGATCAAAGAATGGAATGGAGATTTCAGCTGCTGCCCGTTGTGGAAGAGAACAGGTTTGGAGTTTGACCCCTGCTAAAATGAAACAAAACAATCAATATTCTCCAGAGGAATGTGACAGAATGTAATGTCTCTATAACATGGCATTCATAGTGGTTAGGATACACTTCCAAATTAAAAGAAATAGAAGGAAACAAGAAAAAAATGACCATATTCAAAAAGAGACAATCAGTGGAAACCAATGGGGCCATTATATAGAACCTATAATCAGCATGGAAGAATTTTAAAGTGGCTGTAACTCTCACAGTATCAAATACATGGAATCAACCTAGGTGGCCATCAGCAGTGGATTGGACAAAGAAAATGTGGTATATATACAGCATGTAATATCACAGAGCCATAAACAAGAACAAAAACATGTGTTTTGCAGCAACGTGCATGCAGCTGGAGGCCATGATCCTAGGTGAATTGACACAGAAACAGAAAAGCAAATACCAGATATTCTCAGAAATAAGTGGGAGCTAAACATTGGGTATTCATTGACATAAAGACACTAGGCGCTTCTAGAAGGGCAAAGGAAGGGGACACATTGAAAAACAAACTATGGGCATTAGGCTCAGTACGTGGGTGATGGGATCAATTGTACCCAAACCTCAGCATCTTGCAATATACCCATGTAACAAACCTGTACATTATGCCTTGAATCCAAAATAAATTTAAAATTACTTTTTAAGAAAGAAACTATAATCACTCTAAAAATGTAAAGTAATTATAATTAAGTTTTTAAAAAGGAAGCAAAAGAGTATGCTCAGAATGAACAATAAGACATAAAATTTAACAGAGAAATAGAAACTATAAGAAGGAACCAGATTAAGATTCTAAATTTACAATGTTAATGTATTAATGAGTGAGATTAACAACATATTGGAGATGTCAGAAGAATGGCATTGCACGTGAGTGGGACCATTAGAAATTATCGAATCTGAAGAACAGTGAGAAAAAACTGATTTTTTTAGACAGCAAATCTCAGTAATCTGTATGACAAAAGGTCTAACGTATTTGTGACTGAGTCACAGAAGGGGAGTGAGAGAGGATGGAGAAGAAAATATATTTGGAGAAATAATGGATAAATGTATCCAGAATGTGGGGGGAAATACAAATACAGATTCAAGAAGTTTGGTGAAATTCTGGCAAACCGAATACAAAGAACACCTCTCCCAGACATGCCATGGTCAAATTGATGCAAAGCAAGATAAAATCTTGAAGATAGCCAGAGAAAAATGACATATCAAAGAGAAACAATATGAATGACTGTTGACACTTCATCAAAATCAATGGAGGCCACAATAGAGTCGGATAACATTGTTAATATGCTAAAAGAAAGCAAACGTGTTAGATCACAGCTCTATGTCCAGTGAAACTATACTTCAAGAATTAAGACAAAATGAAGGCATTTTCAATAAACAGTATCTAAGACCATTATTCACCAGCAGATGTGAACTGTGAAAGAAAGTAAAAGAACTACTTCAGACTGAGTTGAAATGATGGAAAGTTGGATTGCCAGGAAGGAAGAACAAGCTTTGAAAATTATAAAATGTTTGTAAGTATTTTTTTTAAATGTTTTATCTTATTTTAAAAAACACATATGGACCTTTAAGATGCATATGATCAATGTGGCGATTCCTCAAGGACCTAGAAATACAAATTCCATTTGACCCAGCAATCCCGTTACTGGGTATATATCCAAAGGATTAAAAATTGTTCTATTATAATAGAACATATGCACATGAATATTCATTGTGGCACTGTTTACAATAGCAAAGACTTGGAACCAACACAAATGCCCATCGATGATAGACTGGACAGGGAAAATGTGGCATATATACACCATGGAATGCTATGCAGCCATAAAAAACGATGAGTTTGTGTCCTTTGTACGGACGTGGATGAACCTGGAAACCATCATTCTCAGCAAACTGACACAAGTACAGAAAACCAAACACCACATGTTCTTACTCATAGGCAGGTGTTGAGCAATGAGAACACATAGACACAGGGAGGGGAGAATCACACACGAGTCTGTCGGGGAGAACTAGGGGAGGGACAATGAGGAGTGGGGAGTTGGGGAGGGATAGCATGGGGAGAAATGCCAGATATAGGTGATGGGGAGGAAGGCAGCAAATCACACTGCCATGTGTGTACCTATGCAACAATCTTACATGTTCTTCACATGTACCCCAAAACTTATATATATATATATATATATATATATATATAAGATTGATGTAACATCATATTGAGGAATTTGTAACATTTTCATTATAATACATGTGGCAGGGATAGTATATAGTGTATCCATACACACATGCACACACATATATTCCATATATAGTGTATAGTAGAATTGGAATGAACACGTATAGTTCTAGGGTTCTCATATTAGGTGCACAATATTAATTTTAAATAAACTTTAATCACTATAGCAATCACTTGAGTAGTAATGCAAAGAGGTATAGCTACAAATCCAATTGATTAATTGAAATGGGATTAAAAAGAATAACTTACCAAAGGAAAGAGGAAGGTAGAAAAATGAATGTAAGCATATAAGATGAACATAAAATAACTAGTAAAATAGTAGCCCTAAATCTAACCATGTGAATAATTATGTTAAATGTGAGTGGACCCAAAACACTGACTAAGAGACTGGTATTATCAAAATAGGTAAAAAGCAAGACCAAGTTATATGTGGTTTGTATGGGATGCACTTTAAGTATAGAGACATGGGTTACAGATAAAAGGCAGCAAAATATAACCAGGCAAACAGGCACTGGAAGGTCAGTGGCCATGTTAACATTATTCAGAGTAGGTTTCATGACAGATCATTATCAGACATTTTACAGTGATATTATGCTACATTCATTATGAGGCCATAACAGTCATGAGCATGTATGGGCTTAAAATATATACCTGAAAACAACTGTTAAAAAGAGTAAGAGACAAATCTCTTAAAATGAACCAGTGGTACTTCAGGAACAAAATAACACAACTCTTACACAAACCATTTCAAAAATTAAACAGGAAAGAACTCTGATTGACTCATTTTATGAGGCCAGCATAACCTAGATACTAAAACTTAATAAAGATAGTAGAAAAGAAAGTGATTGACCCATATTCCTAATGAATTTCTACATAAAATTCTTACTAAAATCTTAGCAAATAAAACCCACCAATATATGCAAAACATAATATATCTTGACCATACTGAGTTTATCCTAAGATTAGTTTAACACATTTACAGAACAAAGGAGAAAATATATATGAAGATTACAATAAGTGGGAGAATTAGATGGCAAAATTTAACTCCCTTATATGATTAAAACACTCAGTAGATTAGAAGAGAAGGTAGAAATGTCAAACTGATAAAGAGCATATATGAGAAAAATAAAACTAACATTTTACTCAATGGTCAAATATTAAACACTTTTCCTCTAAAGTCTGGAACAAAGAACTTCTATTTAATATTTTACTGCAGGGCATACAAATGAAAAGAGGCCAGAAAAAAATGGCATAAAACATGGAAAGGAACAAGTAAAACTGTCTTTTTCATAGAGTATCAATTATGCACATAGAAAATTCTGAGAATTTGATTAAACAACTAGTAGAATATGCAAGTATACTGAGGTTGAAGAATACCATGTCAATATACAACAGTCCTGAAAGACGCAGTCCCAAAAACCACGGTAGCAAATGTTGAAATCCTAGAAGATCAAAATCCCAAAAGTATCATTTTGGAAAAAATAAGTTTCAAAGATATTTATTCGTATTTCTAAAAGGGGATTTACTTGAGAAAATATAAAACACATCATAGGTCACTTTGCACAATAAAATAGTAAATAATATGTCATAGGTCACTTTGCACAATAAAATAGTATATAATATGCATATTTTTGCATAAAGACGTATAATAAGGAAACTAGTATGGCTGTAATAGTTGTGAGCAGATGAACTCTGTTCATAAACAAATAAATCAAAAAGAAGAATGTATAAACACATATCACTATGGTTGGGGATTGTGTGCACCCAGCTTTGTAACTGTGGTTATCTGAAATGCCATGACGAACAACTCAGGTCTTTATGCAAAAATGTCTTTTGCTGAAATGGATTAAAAATTGTAGTTGGTCAACACCATAGTTGCCCAAAGAGCTGAGATCTTGTAAAATTTTTATTTTTCACAAATGCAGGTGTGCAAAAAGAACATATCTTCATTTACGGAGGTTACTTTTACAAATATATACAATACTTACACAAAATTTAACTTTGTGATGACACACTTTTGTGGATGCAAAATTGCAAAAATGCATCAAATGAATTAGAACTCTCTAAAAGCCTCTACACAATTTATACTTTCACAATGCAAAGATGAAATACATAGGATCACAAATTCTAAAAATAATGCTTACAACTTAAAATAGTGGAAAAAAATTTTTAAAGAAAACAACTAAAAATAATATTTGACATGAAAAAGTATATTACAAGAGGTTATGGGCACAACCATAGTCTATAAAAGCTGGCCAGATTTCACCATCATTAACTGTATTTAGAAGTCTTGCATCACAATGAATAGCTGCTTTTTTAAATTTTAGGACCTGGGTCTCCTCTGAGAATATGTTCACATTCACTTTCGACACGGCAGTTTCATTTTTTTTTTTAATTCTTCTATGACTTGGTCCATATCCACGAAGATGAGCATTCCCTTTTAAATTCTCCCATCTTCTGTGCCATGCTTCTGTGTTGTTTTGTGTATGTGGAAATCCATTCCATATGCATTCATCTCCAGACCACAAATTTGGTGGAAACAAACATGGTGATAGAATAGTGACATCCTTACACATTCTGTTATCCTAGCAGGCACATGATTATCTTCAATCTAGTCAGTAACTTCACTGACCTCTTCAGGCAAATATGGTTTTAATTTATTAAAAACTCCTGGAATGTCATCAACTGGAAGGAATGTTAATGTGAGCAAATGACACATTTTCAAACTGAAGTTTTCATAGTTGCTATATTTCATAGCCAATCTACAAATCTGAATTTTCTCTCAAATGCAAAAAAAGACAGTAAAAAGTTCATAGTTCCACCTAACATGATGCAGCTAACATGATATACTTATCCTGCATACAACCCAAAATACGCTAATCTCTTCCCCAGAATTCAGCTTTCAAGATTTCAACATTTAGGATTAAGGCATTCAAGTTTGTGTCTTTCAGGATTGTTTTCCAAACCCATTGGCTTGCATACCAGAACATTGCTAAGAGTAGCTTTTAGGTGTTCTTACCACCAACAACAAAAGGTAATTATGTGAAGTGATGACTATGTTAACTTACTCAGCTGCAGTCATTTCACGATTTGTGTGTACGTGGTGAAACAACACGCTGTACTTCTTAAATATAGACAATTTCCTGAAAAGAGTTAATACATGTAACTGTATTCACAATTTTACCTCAAAAATGAATCACAATCAAATTTTGAACTCACTCAGTGACGTGTATGCTGAAATGTGCAGGGGTCATGTGTCCTGATCTCTGCAAGTTACTTTGAAATACACTAAAAAATAAGATAGATCAAGAGACAGAGAAGTAAGTAGAGGGAGACATACATGATATAGCAAATATAACAAAAAATGTTCATTGTCAACCTCTGGGCATTCACCATTCAATTCTTGTTAATATGTTGGAAAATTTTCAGAATAAAATATTGGGGAGAAATTAACAAAATATTCAATAGTAGTTAAGAAAGTTAAATAAAATGTGAGTAATAGTAACGAAATGTGGGAACTGCTCTCATGGGTCTTATGAGATTTGAATAAAGTAGTACAGTATAGGAAAACCGGTCAGAAGTGCCCCCCGCCCACCAGAAGTGCTCTTCCCCACTCATGCTCACCGTCAAGATTTTTAGCGCATCGGTGCCCACCGTTATGGGTCAGGGCCACAGCCACGGCAGGAAATGGGAAAGTGGAGGGTGAAACCAGGGCAGATGATGTCCCTGTTTTTACCTGAAGGCTCTGAAAAATTATGCAGCTTAACTGCAAATTATGCAGCTTGTCTAGTAAAAAGGAGAACCCGAGTTCTTTCCCGGAATTTCTACTTGCCCTCTTCGACAGATATGTTGTAAAACATTCAATCCTCCCTTCTCACCCTAAGAGAAGTTATCCTAACATAATGGACCAAAAATATATTATTGCTGAACCCAATTATGTGGATGTGTTCCTTTATTTTATCATGTAGGGAAAAAAGGGTCGAGTGATTAAGGGAAAGTGATGTACTGTTGGGTAATTAAGTAATGCAAAATTGACTTTTTTTTCATATTTTTTTGAGACGGAGTCTCACTCTGTTGCCCAGGCTGAAGTACAGTGATGTGATCTTGGCTCTCTGCAGCCTCCTTTCTGGGTTCAAGAAACTCTCTTGCCTCAGCCTCCTGAGTAGGTGGGATTACAGGTGCCTGCCACCATACCTCACTATTTTTTTGTGTATTTTTAGTAGAGACGGGATTTCACCATGTTGGACAGGCTGGACTCGAACTCCTGACCTCAAATGATCTGCCTTGGCCTCCAAAAGTGCTGGTATTATAGGCTTGGGCCACCATGCTCAGCTCTCAAAAAACAAAAAATATGACAGGAACCTGCAATGCCGTGCATCTCAGGGGATGCCTCCAGGTAGTTCACTGGCTGGCTTTCGTTTGCCCAGATATACCAATGACACACTCATACAAGAGTGGCTGAGAAAGGCCTGCAGCCTGGTGGGGGTGTAAGTGTGTGGACTGTGGTAGGTGAGCCATAAAGAGTCTTCTTTAATTTACTTCAAGGGGCAAGTGAAGGTCATTTGAACTGAGCTCGTATGTAGATTCTATTCTATGTCTGTGTCCATGTTTATATCCATAGCCACATCTCCGTCTATCTCTGCAGAGCTCTGTTTGTAGATGCAGCATCATCTAATTTATCTCTCTGAAGAGATAGTATTTATGCCTGTACATAAGCACACACATATAAAGATAGATAGATAAAGACGTAGATATAGACGTTATAGATCGTTTAATCCCCTGGCTTACAGGTGAACAGTTTGAGGCTCAGATCTGAAGAGAGTATCTAGAATTATAGGCCCAATGACAGGGGAAGTCAGGGTCCGAACTCTTTCCTGCCCAGGCCCGAAGTGCTGGCTTTCAGCTGCACAATGCCATCATTCACAGGACTAACTTCAACTCATCCCTTGGGCTTAACTCAGGGATCACCTGCTCCAGTAAATCCCCACTCACCCTGCTTCCTTCCCGAGTTGGCGTCCCTCCTCCCAGGCAATCCCTCGGGAATCTTTGTCTAATCGTTGTCCAGTAGCACTAGCTAGTGTTGTGAGTTTGATCTATTTATGTGGCATCTTTCCCCATTGCGAGATGCTTGATGACACATAGTATGTTCTTTCATTTCAATTTTATTTTTACTTTAAGCCAAAGCATCGACATCTATTATAAAAATTATACATATTTGTAGTAAAAAAAAATTAAAAACAGAGCCTTCCTTCTCACAGATCAGTCTCCCCCAGAGTTCCACAGCTGGTGGGCTCCTGTACCTTCTAGGGAATGGATGGGATTTATCTTAGCATTCCTTGAATCTTACGTAGGGCCAGGTGCCTAAAACCTGCCTGGATTACTTAACAGATGAAGCCTTTCATCCTAAATTAAGAACAAAGTTATATTCAGAATGAAAGCAATCAATTTAGAAAATGATTCCTATTTATGTTATGGACAAGTAAGGGAGACATTTGGAGAAGGAGCAAATAAAACAGAATAGAAACACAAGACTGTAGAAGAGGATATGGAGACATTGAGAAGATCCATTGATTAGGGGTTGAGCAGCCAGAAGTCTAAGACTGCTGATGTCTCTTCTCTTACTTTCCCACTAAAATGACTGGGTCAGGCCAACAGCCTTCTTAAAATTATTGTGTCAATACTAGCTAATAAATTGGTCAAGAGAAAGAAAAAGAGCTGTAAGTATTAGTATAAATTTATTATTACTACTATTGTAATCTCTGTTATTGTTATTGCAAATAATATGTTGATACGGGAAGCAATGTAAGAGGCTGATAATCTTTCCTTATTTCAGTAATATGGTTATAAAAATATCATAAAGGAAACGATTCTATCAAGAATATTTTTAAAATGCAATGTTTTGGAAAAATTAAGAAAAATAGAAAACATGTACAAGAAAACTAAAATTCTTTCTTGAAACACAGAAAAAATCCATATAAATGGAGAGTGTGGACATACCATGTTATTGGGTGGAAACAGTACATGTTACAACAAGGTCAATCTTTTCAAGATTTATTTATAATGGTAAAAATCAGCAGCCCAGTGGGCCTTTCTTTGGTAATTGGATAAAATAATGTTGTATTTTATTTTTTAAAGTAAACTAGAAATGGTACCTAAAAAACTGCACCATCGGTTATGGGTTAAGCATCAGTGGATAGATAAATGGAAGGTTGCTGTTGATGACAAGCTTTTTCTGTAAAGGCCTAGACAATACTTACATTCTTGGCTTCATGGGCCAAACTACTCATCTCTGTTGTTTTAGCACAAATGCAGCCATAGACAACATGTAAATGAGCATGGATCCGTTCCAGTGAAACTTTATTTATGTACACTGAAATTTGAAATTTATGTAATTTTCATGTGTCACGAAACATTATGTTGCTTGAAATTTTTATTTTAATCATTTTAAAATGTAGAAATCATTCTTAGCTCTTGGGCTGTACAAAAACAAGCTGCAGGACTGATTTGGCCTCTGGTTTGTAGTTTGCCAATCCCTGGAATAGATCAAAGAGCAAAGAAACATAATAAAACACATAAGTAAGGAAGATATTGTAAAGGAGGAAAATAAAAGTTGTCCAATAAACAGGTGCTAAAAGTTGGCTCCTTCACTGAGGGAAAAAATTATATTGAACCTTCACTATCCAACAGCTAAAATAATTTCCAAATGAAGAGTTAAGTGTAAAAAACTAAAGTGATTAAAATTAAGAGGGAAATGCAGCAGGTAAAACTAGCCAATTTGCAAGGCACTGTAATGGTCCTTAATAATGGCCACTTGATAATTATACAATAAGCTTGACCTTTACAAAAATCAATAGCATTAAATTGCCTTATTCACCCCAATTTATTTTCTAAAGGATTTGCTATTGTCTGTTTTTTGTTTTTTTGTTGTTGTTGTTGTTTGTTTGTTTGTTTGTTTTAGATGGGCTGGAGCGCAGTGGCACGATCTCAGCTCACTGCAATCTCCGCCTCCTGTGTTCAAACAATTCTCCTGCGTCAGCCTCCCAAGTAGCTGGGATTACAGGCACCTGTCAATACACCAAGCTAATTTTGTGTGTGTGTGTGTGTGTGTGTGTGTCTGTATTTTTAGTTGAGATGAGGTTTCACCATATTGGTCAGGCTGGTCTCAAACTCCTGACCTCGAGATTCCCCTGCCTCACCCTTGCAAAGTGCTGGGATTACAGGCATGAGCCACTGAGCCTGAGCTATTGTCTGATTTTTTTCAAACTTTAGTAAAACACTAGGGAAAACAGATGGAAAACATACACTGTAACCAATAGAAAATGATTCCAATTTTGTTTTTACAAAATATATATAGACAAAGAAAAAAGACTGGAAAGAAACCATGTGCACTGACAAAAAAAAAAAAAAAAAGGAAAATACACACCTGTGAATATCTAATTTTGTAGTGAGTAAGACATTTCTAAGTCTAAAAGGGACTCTCTCTGGGCCCTAAATGCTTCCCCTGTTCTTGAGTGTTCCCTCCTTTTGGTTCACCAAAGTTAAAGCATCTGTGAAGGGTTTCCCTTTCGCTCCTCCAGGGGACAGAGATGGGCTATTGGGGTGACCAATGATGTGACGCTTGGGAGTGCGTGGCACTTTTTATTATTTGTGCATCCAGAGGAAACACCACTAAATCCCTGTTCTCCTCTCCAGATACATTAAAGCCATCCAATGAAGTAAAGCCTGGGCTATGCAAGATTAAAGGGGTCCTTTCACAGCTGATTCCAGAAGGCCTCTTGGTCATGGAACTGTTTCATCCTTACCTATTTAGGTGTCAGCCACACAAGTGTGTGGCCAACACTGGTAGGTCTGGCTGCTGGAGAAACCCAAATCCTATGGCCAAGCAAGCACTTAGACTCTGTCTGCTAAAACCAAAATCAAAGCTGACAAGGGCTATTGGAAATGAGATAAAATAAAATGACTCACTTGGGGAGTCACTACCCTTCAACTAAGTGCAAAGGACAGAAAGGAGTAATAATGTAAAGAGAGGTATAAGAAAGCTGAATTTGGGGCAGTTGCAAAAGAACATAGAATATGGGGATTATTAATTGATATTGGAAATCTTTTAGTTTTCGCATTTAATTTCTTTTACTCAGATAATGATAGAAGCTTCTCTTGACAGATGTAACAGAGAACAGAATAAATTGGAGACATACTGCTGCAAAATTAGATTACATTTAAATGCTGGCTATTCTTTTTAAACTTCTGTTTTTAAAAATAGTTTTATAATCATGTAAGTCATTCTAGGATCCTTATGTTCTCTTTATCCAAAGCCACATTTAAATAATCAAGACTTTTGTGCTTGTTTGGATTTAGGGGAAAAAATAAGTGGTTCACTTGTGACCATGTTTAAAAAAAAGGAAGATTTTTCTCTCTGTAGATAATTTAATAGTTTATGTGTTGCCTGTGCTTTTGTCATCAGAAAAGTGAAATATGCAAAACTATTTGATAAGACCATACTATAGTTTCATGATACTACCAAAAGTAATGGACATTATGGTGTGGACAAATGAATCTATAATGTAAATATGGTTATGTTTAATATATAGAGAAAAGGGTCCAGTATGTTATTGCTTCTAGGCATTTCAAAAGTTTGTTATTAATTTATCTTAACCATTGATATAGTCAAGACTCTTATTTTATTATTTATATCTATAATTGGTTTTTAAAATAGCATTAGAAAAATAACATTCAAATGGAAAAAAAGTGGCTATTTTTCAAATCTGTTGTCTGTTTTATATTTTAAAGGTAATTCAGTTTTATCATGATTTCATATATATCTTCAAAATTATAGCAGGTAAATTTTGGAATAATTTTGTTTCTAGCTTTTGAAATTGCTCACATGATTACTGGTGACATTGTTGAAGAGTTTATGGATTTATACTTAATTCAACTGATCACCATCTAAAGCAGTGCAGTTTACATTTTACATTTTTTAAGGGAAAGTAAAATATTTGTGAGTTGATATACCTGTCTCAGAAAACTCAGACAGAAGCTTTTTGTTGTTGTTGGCTTTTTGCGCAATGAAGCTTGTTTATAACTTACTCCTCCTAATATGATACTCTTGCAACTTTCGTATAACACAACCCTTTCATTATAGGTTCTATCAGAAAGTTTAAAAAAATAATGATCACATTTATGATGCTGCACATGAACAGGACAGTTGATATGAACGTACAGTTAGGAAACCTAAATTGAACCTCCTTTCCATAGGCTACTTACCATGAATGAATCCTCTGAGGCCTTTTAATTTGATCATTTTCAAACTAGGTCTAATATTTAATATCTGTTATCTGTCTACCTCAAATTACTAAAAATACTAACTCTGATCGTGTTGGTGGTTATACAGCAATTGTATAAGTCTCCATCCTTCCTATAATACTCTCCCTGGGGCTAGAGAATTAGAAGGAAAAGGTGGGGCACTAGGTCTCAGCCATGAGCTCTTAAACCAGGAGAGCCAGATGCTCCTGTCCTGGACAAGAACCCAGGAGGGCAATCCATGCACAGAATCAAACACACCTATATTCAAAGTCATTGGATGTTACGTCTCTCTTTTAGTTTTTGCCAAGGACTAGTGAAAATGGTATAGCATTTTAATTTCTTTGCATTTTCCTGGCTGCTGGTGAGATGTGGTTTCTGTTTATACGTTTACTGTCCATTTAGATTTTCTTGTCTTAGAAGTAGCTTTTCAATCTTCTTATCCATAGCATTGTTTTCCTTTTCAATTTGTGGAAGTTACGTATTTAATAGGAATGTTTAACTTTTATTTTTAATGGGCATCGCAAGTATATTTATCCAAGCCTGCCATTTGTGTTTTGACTTTGTTTACAGTGGTGTTCACTACTCAGTTTAAACATGTGATATGCACACACGACTCTTTCCTCGTATTGCCTTTAGGTTTCAGTCTTGTTTAGAAAAGTATCTCCCATTGCCAATATTACAAAGAGGGTCTCCTAAATAGTTATTAATATATTTTTGCTTTTTAATTCAAATATAATTCATCTGGAATTCATTTTTAAATATTATGAAAACAGACTCTAGAAATGTTTTCTTTCAGATGGAAGCGGATATCATTGGATGAATAAAAAAGATTTTATAGTAAAAAACAGTTATTAATCTTGATTGGTGAGTTAAATGAGGAAGGGATTCAAATAGAATGTGTCAGCACCTATAGGAAAATAAAATATAATTTGATTGAAAGAAAATAAAACCTGATGAAATGGCAATGGAGACTCCCAGTGGGAAGACGCAATGGCCAGCAGTGCCCGTCGTTTCCTACCTAATGCACGACCAGTCCAGTGTTCATCTTTCCTGGAACTGGAAAAAAATGATAAAATTTACAAAAGAATAAAAAATCTTGAGAACGTACAAGAAAACTATAAAATAAGTAAAATAGTAAGGAAGACCTTGCTTCTGTGTAATACTGTGAAATCAAGGTTGGTATTGATGCCAAAATAATCATCTGGATAAAGTTCCTGACAATAAACATAAACAGAGGAAAATTTTGAAGGAGAGAAGTTTTGGAATGAATTAAATTTGAACAAAAACGGGGCTTCATCTTGTACCAGGCAATGGAGAAAATCCTGCTTTAACTGTGCAGAACATGAAACACAACCACCCCCACTACGACAGCTCTATTAAATAGTGACGAAGTATGACTTACTTCCTTTAGAAGGCAAAACGTAAGGAAAAAGAGAATTCCTCCTGGGATTGTGTGATTTCCCATGTTATATGTGATAGAATGCATAGCTTGAGATTTTATGTTACTCACTTTTTATAGGTAGATATTTTTGGCACGAAGCCTTTTATATCTGGGAGATCAAATGCAGTTGGGTTTGGGACCAACAGCAGGAGGGAGAGGTGTGGAAGCAGCTGCCCAGCGCCCTCTGGGGGATGAGCACAGAGAAAAACCTTGAAAATGTGAAGTTTTAGAATGAAATAAGTTTGAACACAAATTCTGGGCTTCATCTAGGACTAGGCGGTGGAGAAAATCCTACTTCAATTATACAGAGCACCAAACGCCCACACACACCCCACGCACAAAAGTACCTCTACGTTATTATAGTATAATATTATTTCAGTATAAAGTGTGAAACTAGCTCATGAACAGCACATGTGACTGGAAAGTGAACTTGTCTTGCAGGAGTTTTAATTAAAGAGGTTGTTGGACTGATCCTGGTGAAGGCCATTCCCATGCGAACAGAAAAGGCCTGGGGTCTGGGGTCTTCCTCCACCAACCCCACGGCATATTAATTCTCTCCTCTTGTAATGTCACACAGGACTCTGTGCCAACAGGGATAGAGTGTAGGGGAAAGAAGGAAAGGATAGGATGAGAAAAGAAAATTAAAAAGCCAAAATCTGCTAAAACTCACTCAAAAAGAAGAGACTGGAATTATCCTTGTTATGGAATACTGATCCAAACAGATACATATTCATTCAAAAATATCAATTCAACATAGATTAAATGCCCCAGGTACTTTTTCAAGAAGCTGGGGGAAGCTATATACACAAATGACAAAAACTCTGTTCTCACGACACATTCTAATTGGGGGAAGATGAGACAATAGACAAACATGAAAACATCAACATGGCAGAGTGTGGTCATGGGATAGGAAGAAAAGTAAACCAGGAAAATAAGCTACACAGAGCTGGAGAGAGGGGGGTAAAAGTGTCATTTGAGCTCAAAACTGAAGGATGCAGATATTTGGGTTAAGAGAACTCTAGGTACAAAGCACAAGAAAACCAGTGTGCAGGACAGGAAAAAGCAAGCCAGAAAGCCAGCCCTGAGACTGGAGAGATGGATGTAGGTGGACCACAAATAGCTTGGGAGGCATGCTGACTTTTGCTCTGTGTTGATTTGAGAAGCATTATGATTAAATGAACGACATGGTCTGAATTCCATCCAATATATTACTTGTTACGGTACTGGGAGGAGGCAGGTGGAGACAAGGACAGGGCCTCAAGGGCAGTTTAGGGGCTACAGCAAATCCGGGCGAGAAGTGTTGGTGGCTCGGACCTGGGCATTAGTGATGGAAGTGGTAAGAGGTATTCAATATGTGAGCCACACACACTGAACTGTCTAAATAGCCCAACCAACCAGATGTGGAGAATAAGAGAGAGCCAGAGGCGGCTCATAGGACCCCAAGGTTTGGGGGATGATGGGCGGATGAGTACCAGGTCAAGCTTTGAAGATGAGAAGCTCAAATACCATGCAAGAGAAAGCCCCAGATGCTTTCTAGTTTTTGCAACAATAACCATTATTTTTGCTGAAATGTCCCAGTTTGCAAGTAGCTAGGAACTGTTGTGTGACCCTCTCTGCGGCACCTTCCTTGCATACTGCAGTCTGTAATTATTAGCTTAAATAATGAGTTTATCCATTTGTTGTCATTGTCCCTAACCAAAACATAAATTTCATGAGGGCAGGGGACTTGTCTGTCTTGTCCTCTGTAAATGTTTGGTGAACAAATGGCCAAATAAATAAAACTTCACCAGGTGGGTGGGATTTTCTGTATTTGGGAAACATTCACTCAAAAGAAAGGATATAAACTTATGAAAGAAAAATAACCAAAGCTCTTATATAAAGAGGTGACCCCATTAGCCTCTGAGACTAACATCATGAACCTCGTTTTATAGCAAGAAGAAAGATTATGTCTTAGGAAGAACGGAGCCTCAAGGCCAGCTTCAAAAGGACAGTGTCCAGAGCCTGCTTTTAAATGCTATCTGTTCATGCTTCTCTAAGCCAATTATTTGACATATTGGTATATCATTTTAAATTGGTTTGCCTTCCCTCCGCCTTTTAATCTGTTTTCTTTGTCCTTCAAGGCAAAGTGTTTTACAAAGGGATAGTGGTTCTGTTCATTATCTAATTATAATTTTTCCCTTATAATGACCACATTGCAACAGGCCTCCAAACTCCCAATCATACCCCAGTGCAAGTTCTTTGAAATAAAGTAGAAACAAATTAAAAAACAACGATGTTATTATTAAAGAGTGAGCCAATACTAGCTTTACTTTTCTTAAAATTAAATAGCACATTCCTTATTGACCTTTGCTAATCTGTGAGCATTTATTTTTATATCTATTTACTATATTAATATTTTAATGAGCCATTACCTGTAAACCTTTGTGTTCATTTTTAAGTCTTCAAAATATTTTGGAGCATTTAAATCTATTTTTTCTGAATATATATGAAAAAATTATAGTTCCTGGCTTTGTTTTTAAAAACATATGAACCTTCAAGGAACAACCATCCTGCTATTTTCTTTTATCTCATATATCTTCTTGTTGGAGAGAGAAATTCCTTTCTAATGTTCAAAAATTAGGAATGCTTGACATCTCCTAAACTCTGATGTCTCTACATTACAAGTGACTTATTTTTTAAATATAATCATCTCTTAGTATTCAAAGGAAATTGGTTACCAGACCCATCGCCCCACAGATGATACCAAAACCTGTGATGCTCAAGTCCCTGATATAAAATCTGTGATCCTCAAGTCCCTGATATAAAATCTGTGATGCCCAAGTCCCTGATATAAAATCTGTGATGCCCAAGTCCCTGACATAAAATCTGTGATGCTCAAGTCCCTGATATAAAATCTGTGATGCTCAAGTCCCTGATATAAAATCTGTGATGCTCAAGTCCCTGATATAAAATCTGTGATGCTCAAGTCTCTGATATAAAACCTGTGATGCTCAAGCCCCTGACATAAAACCTGTGATGCTCAAGTCCCTGACATAAAATATGTGATGCTCATGGGTCTGACATAAAATCTGTGATGCTCAAGTCCCTGATATAAAATTTGTGATGCTCAAGCCCCTGATATAAAACCTGTGATGCTCAAGCCCCTGACATAAAACCTGTGATGCTCAAGTCCCTGATATAAAATAAAATGGTGCAATTTTTGCATATAGCCTGTGCACATCCTCCTGTATACATTAAGTCACCTCTGCTTATCATATCTAATGCAATGTAAATGCTATATAAATAGTTGGCATACTGTATTGTTTAGGAATTATGACAAGAAAAAAGTCTGTACATGTTCAGTACAGACTCAACATACACCTTTTAAAAAATATTTTTGACCTGCAGTTGGTTGAATCCACAGATATGGAACCCATGAATATGGAGGGCTGGCTGTACTAGCAAATTATATAGACAGATGAGAAATTTTATATGGTGATCTAGTTTAAAATAATCCTTTTTTTAACTTTCTCCAAGTCTGGTGACAGACTCTCTCCAGAGGCTTCTGCAGCAAAATATATCTGCAGGAACCCAGCCCTGTGTAGGAAGTCCCCTCCCCAGCAGAGGTGGGGCAGGGTGGTGGACAATACCCTACAGCCAGTGCCTACCAGCACTGGCTGCCTTGAAAGCCCCCCTTTAGCTTCCCCACATAGGGAAATGTTTTTGTATATTGTTAAAAGAAAAACTTTAGACAAAATAAATTTAACAGAGTTTATTTGAGCATCAAAGGATTCATGAATCAGGCAGCATGCAGAACCAGAAGAGGTTTAGAGAGTACCACTCCAACAGTGTGGATCAGGAGCTTTATATAGGCTGAACTTGGAACTAAGACAAAGAAGATACAAAATTACAGCTGGATACAAGGAGTGAGTTCTAGTGTTCTGTAGCACTGTAGAATGACCGTAGTTAACAATAATACAAACTTTCAAATAGCTAGAAGGAATGTATTGCATGTTCCCAACACAAAGAAATGATCAGTGTTTGAGCTGATTGATATGCTAGTTACCTTCATCTGGTCACTATACACTATATGTTTCAAAACATCACTATATGCCTCACAAACATGTACAATTATGTGTTGATTTAAAATGTTTTTAATTGAAAAGAGAGAAAATATATATGATTTGTTACGGTGAAGATCCTAGATAGGAGTTAGCTGGAGGATAGGAGTTAGCAGACTACAGTTTCCTTACCAGGAACCAAAAGCTCTAGAGCCATTCTTGCCTAATGGCCTCTTAGTTAAAAGCTTTTAAACTGTGTGTGTGTGTGTGTGTGTGTGTGTGTGTGTGTGTGTGTGTGTGTACGTGCATTTAGAAAATTCTCAGTAGGCATTATTTAATTCTCAGTAGGTATTATTTAAATTCTCTACTGATGATTATTTAAATCATCAGTAGATTCCATTTTACACTTATATTTTCCTTTCCTTAGTGAGAAATTTATTTATTTTTCATCTCTTCCAGTCTTCCATAGGGGGTAAGCTGTATAAAACAATTCCTCTTGCAGATACAAAGCAATTGTTTAATGTTCATTTCTCAAATGGATAACTAGAGACATAAAATGATAACAACCTTGCCAATGGATGCGTTTTGATGATAACCAAATGCCCGATCAAAAAAGGTCCCCCCCACCCCGCCCCGTTAATCCACCTCTGGGGCATCAGAACTCAAGGCAACACAAAACTCCAGATCCATAAGAATAAATATCTCCGCTGTTTCCTCACTAACAATACAGTTGGTATTTACAGTGGAGTGATCCCATTACTACAGTGATTAGTTTGTCAAAAGAGTTGTCTTCTAGTGAGTTGAGAAAATGTGAACAACAACAAAACAACTAAAATGACAATAAAATTCCTAAAAACTGTGTATGTAATTCCCTCATCTGAGGTAAGTGATGGGGTGGCTGAGCTGAGAGCTTTGGAGTCAGGCTGGGCGGGTCCCTGCAGCTCCCTGGGGAGGTCACCACACACCTTCCTCCTCACATCTTCACACCTTCATCTTTCAGATGGGAGTTAAGTCTATTCAGTGAATGAATAAATATGCAGCCCTGGAAAGAGAGCCTGGTACACATTAAAGCTGCACCTACCTCACCTGTGTTGTTGCTATTGCTATTGTTATTGTAATTATTTTATTATTATTAGTGCCCGTGGAATTAGATGCCACAGACAATGTAATCTCAAGGTTAGGGCTTTTACTGAATCAGTACATTAGAGTAGTCATTCTTTTAAAAAATTTAGTCCTCATTTCATTTCAAACAGGAATTAAGAAGGGCTATATACAAATGATACAGCCAAGTTAAACACATTGCTACAAGTAAGAAAGGGGGTCCAGGAGAACAAGTGGATGGGGAGGTGCAGCTCTGTGAGCCACTTTCTGAACTGCTGTAAGAGCTCAAAAGATTTGTCTCAGGCTGCAGGTATCCAGGGAGCAAAATCCAGAAATTTCTATTCACCTTGGTCTTTTTTTTAGCTGTCTGAAGGGCAAGGAAACAATATTAGGCTTTTACTTGCTCCCTCTTTGCTGTGCCAGCTGCTATTTCTGGCTTATGCCTGAAGGCAGGAGAAGGAACGGCAGCAGGGCCGGGGTGAGGCCAGGGCTGTGGTTTGGATTCGAAGCAAACATTCCAGCCAGTGCGAGCGCAAGCTGCACAGAGACCTCTTTGAGAAGTTGGGCAGTCAGGCTGCACCCAGCTGGACCCAGAGGCCCCTCTCCAGGGAGCAGGAGGTTGAGACGCAGTGAAATGCTTCTAGGGCCCTGGTGCTTCCAGAGCTTGACCTTGCCATTCACGGTGCTTCCCTTCAGGAGCAGTAGAATAGACAGGGTAACAAACGCAGTAGTGGCCGGGCACAGTGGCACACGCCCATACTCTCAACACTGTGGGAGGCCCAGGCGGGTGGATGGCTTAAGCCCAGGAGTGCCAGAAAGCCTGGGCAACATGACAAAAATGCATCTGTATAAAATATTTTTTAAAGTTAGCAGGGCATGGTAGCCTGTGCCTATAGTCCCAGCTACTCAGGAGGCTGAGGTGGCGGGAACACTTGAGCCTGGGAGGTTGAGGCTGCAGTGAGTTATGATTGCATGATTGCACCACTGTACTCCAGCCTGGGTGAAAGGCTGAGACTGCCTCAAAAACAAGCAAAAGCAGTGGCAGCATAGAGCTGGAATCCACATTCATTCATTCTCACCCACTTATCCCAAGATAATTCATGGAATATCTTCTATGCGCATTGCCCTGTGCTTGGGGGTGGAAAAATCTTTGAAAAATCTTAATGGCAAATTCTAGTGAAGGAGCTTTCCTTTCCAGTCAGCAATCCAGTCCCCAGCCAGGCCCTGGAACACGCCCAGCACAATGTATGCATAGATCAAAACACCATGTGGAACACATAAATGTACATCATTATTAGTGGTCAACTGAAAAACAAGATACGTGTGGTGTGGTCGAATGCACAAGAGAGGCCACCTCTCACAGCTTGGGCTTGACTGGGAGCTAAAAAACCTTTGTCTTTCAGTGCCTCCTGTGCCGAATCCTGTGGTCACTTACATATTGGCCAAACGTTAGAGAAAGGGAAAGAGGGGAGAAGGAGCCAGGAGGGTGGCAAAGCCTCCGGAGCAGGCCCATGGGGACCCTCATGTCAAGAAGCAAGGTGGCTACAGGCTAGGGGTGAGCCTAAATATGGACTTCCAGAGAAAGCCTGAGTCCCAGCGTCAAGGACATCATAAGATGTTTTAAGAGGTTCACACCATACTTGACCTCGTAGGCTCTTAAAGTATGGCTCATGGGCTACCAGTAAAATAATCCCCTTGGAGGTTAATTGCAGTGCAGATTCTTGTACTATATCTCAAACTAATCAGAATTTTCTGCAGGAGGGTTCTGGAATTTTGAATTTAAACACATATCCTTGGTCTTCATTATGCATAGGGTAGTTGGAGGGTCTGACCTGAAAGCAGTGGAGAATTGCTGAAGAAATTGAGGCTTAGGGCTGCTAGGTGTGGGTGCTGGGGGTTTGCCTTGTTTCCAGTGGATACATGATAGGATTGTGCTTCCCAGCCCCCTTACGCTCAGGTGACTTGCCTTCCAGTAGATCGTGAGTAGCAGTGATGTGTGACACCTCCCGGAAGAGCCACTAGATGAAGCCCATGCTAGCCTGGGTCTCCAAAGTGCCTTCCTTGAGCAGAACTCTCCCCACTCTCTGCTGGAATCAATGGTGGACTTTAGCACAGAGGGAGACATGGACATTCTTTTGTGTGAAGATGCTGAGATCCGGGAGCTGCTCATTGTCACAGCATTGCCCTGCCTGTCCTGACTGAGGCAGGTGGTCTTGTGCTCATTTGCTTCATTTCGGTGACTTCTGACAGATGGATTTGTGTAGGGACAGCTGAGGGGAAGGTAGATTTGTGCAGGGACAGCCCAGGGGCAGCTGCATTTGTGAAGGCAGATGGATTTGTGCAGCAATAGCCCAGGGGCAATAAGAGTTTATTGTAAGAATCTAGAGTTGATTGAGAAACGGAGTAGGAGAAGCAGGAATGAAGAGGGAAGGACACAGGCTCAAGAGATATTTTGTGAACAAAACTGTCAGAGCTTAGTCATTGTTGATGAGTGGTGTGGGAAAAGGACATATCAAGAAAAAGTGTCCTGTTGCTAGTTTGAGGGATTGGGTAGTGGGAGGAGACACCAAAATAGAGAGGATGGGAGAAGGATAATTTTAGGGAAGGAAGATGGGGAATTCCTTTTGTTCATATTCTAGAATGTGCATGAGGCCACCAGACAGATATCACAGGCACCTGGATGTGACTGATCATCTGAATTATGAAAGGAAGGGGATCTGGGCTGGAGACACAGATTTGGGGGACATTACACTGTAGGGGATTGTGTCAGCCATGGGAGCCAACATAGTCACTTAGATGAAATCTTGTGAGAGTAAAGGCACGATCCCAGAGGGTCTCAGGTGCATGGAGTTAGAAGAGCAGAATAATCAGAAGGAGTCGCCAGAGAAAGAAGATCTCTAAGTGCAGTATGAAAAGAGATGGTCAGATAGGAGGCAGGAATCAGAAACGTTAAAAGATTTCAAAGAAACACAGCAAAAATTTATATAAACGCTTAAAAATGCTCCTGAGATTTGGCACTTGGAAAGTGGTCATTGATTTCATCGTGCATGTAAAGGAATCCTGGTGTTTTGTGAGTTAAATGGTGGGAAGGAGGCAAGGACGGTAGACCACATCATCAGCAGGCAGGCAACACAAGGAGCATCCAGGCTGTTTGTTAAAAGCAGGTTCCTGTGCTGGGTCCTGAGATGCTGACTCGCTAGGTTCTACGTGGGATGGACTTCAGGGCTCTGCAAAGCTTCCCTAAGAAAAGATGGTGCACACTTGAAATTGGAACTCACTTCTCTTTCAAGAAACTTGATAGAGATTAAGAGGGAAGATGTGGAGTAGAATCTGGAGAAATGCAAGCATCCCCTTCAGTGGCCTAGTCAGTCAGAAAGAGGGAAGGAATGGAGCCACAGTGAGGGTCCAGAGGGAGTTTCTGGGGAGGGTGTTGGGTTAAGATGGAGAAGTTGTCCTTGAACAGGAGGGCACAGTGGACTGGAGAAACTGGCATGGACCTGGCTACGAATGTGATTGGAGCCATCAGCAAAACCTTGAGGGACTGAAGGATGGCCTCAGTTTTCTAGAAGTAGAAAGCACAACTGTCTCAAGGCACAAAGGCAAGGGCTGAGACAGGGGAGACAGGGTCCGAGGTGGTCTCAGAGGGAGACGGAATTGAGAGCAAAGCTGTACTTAGTGACTCACTGGTGGTGCTGAAAGCGTGCTGAGCCTGGAGACCATGAGGCTAGAGTGGCTCAGTCTTACGTCCATGGGGAATCCTCTGGAATTGTGCTGTGGGCAGAATGGATGAGACAATGGCATCCATCAGTGGTTCAAAATTCATGAAAATAAGCCACCCAAATTGGGAATTGGGATGAGGGCCACTGGTGTTACAAATTTTCAAGAATTTTTGGGTGGCTAATTTTTATGAATTTTGAAATTTATGAAAATATCTTAGAAGTTGCTACCATAGAGGCCTCTGGACCAGTCTCAAAGCCTTCAGTGGATGATGTTGGAATTGGAATTTAGGACGACTGACTCAGCCCTGCCTTTCCCAGGGTGAAGGACGGCTCCACATGGTCAAAGCGTTTCACTAGACCCAAGGCCAGAATCCCCTCACTGTCCCCTCACCTCCTGTTCCCATTTGTTTTTCTTTTGACAGTAGTTTTGGAGGCCAATTTAATATTAAGCTATTAATAACTCAATTTTAAACAAATACCGTGAGGAATTAAAAAGAAAAAAAACTGTGGAGGAAATTCAGGAATAATCAACTCTATCACATATATCTCAGGCTGCTGTACTGTGCAAAAGTCAGATAAAGGGACATTTGAAATATCTGGCACTAAGATTTATGTAGGAGGGTAACTTTTACACAGACTCTAGAAGTTCACCTATTCTAAACTCTTACCTTCAAGTCATGTTCGTATTGAAACTGCAAGGAACTAAGCCCCACAAGGCAAACTTAGTTTGCCTTAAGAAGAACAAGAAGCTTCTTCAACAACATGGCCTTCTGCTAAAGGAAAATCATTCATTTAACAAATGAGACGATCAGCACTATTATCCAACAAAGAAACCTCACGTCAGTCATCATGTTCCTTCCAGACCCTTCATTCCTCTCTTCATTCTGTTCCACGCACCCTGTTCTCTCCTCATCCATCCTTAGGTGTCATGCCTTCTTGCATTTCCCTTCTGCTCCCTTAGCAGTGATGCATGCTGCGTGCATCAGAGTATTCATTCCCTATGGATGCTATCACACATTACTACAAACTTGGTGACTTACAACGTGACGTTTGCTCTCTCATAGTTCCAAAGCCCAAAAGTCCAAAATCCGGGTGTCAGCAGGGCATGCTTCCTCTAAAGTCTCTAAGGGAGAACCCTCCCTGCCCTCTTCCAGCTTCTGGTGATGCCAGGTGGTTTGTGAGTTGTGGCCGTATCACTGCAATCTTTGTATCTTCACATGGCCTTCTGTGCTGTGTTTTCCCTTCTTAGAAGGACATTTATCATTGGATTTGGGGTCTACCCTAACCTATGATGATCCTACTTCAAAACCGTAAACTTAGTTACATTTGCAGAGGTATAATTTTTCCCAAGGAAGGTCACATTCACAGGTTCCAAGTGGGCATAATTTTTGGTGGGGGAAGGGGGTCACCATTCAACCCACTACAATCAAAGAAGGGCCACTTAGCAAAATCGGCCTTGATTCCTTCCTTTGGTGACACACAACTCT
Source organism: Cebus imitator (assembly GCF_001604975.1). Classification (NCBI taxonomy): domain Eukaryota; kingdom Metazoa; phylum Chordata; class Mammalia; order Primates; family Cebidae; genus Cebus; species Cebus imitator. The sequence goes on along the minus strand of NW_016107500.1, from coordinate 36,720 downwards.
CTCAGCCATATAATAGCTTCGTGAGGGAAAGAATCTGTCTTCTATTTCTATGGCTCTTTCTTGAATGTTCCATCAGGTACACTGCAGGATGTCTTTCCCATTTGAGCTGGATTTGCCTCTTCTCAGTTTGCAGGCCTTCATGCACAGGGCAGTCTCACTCCTACCTTTCAACACTTTGCTCAAGGTCTACCTGCAAGAGGTCTCCTCTAGCTGGTCTCACATAATGACCTATTCACCTCTCTCCCTTAAATTTCTCCTGGCAGTATTGCCTTCATAAAACAGCTAACTTTCCTCAGGTTGGTCCGAACTCCTTCTGTGACTGGTTTGCCAGTCTATTTAAGGTATGCCCATGTGTAGCTTTTGTAGGTGGTCTCAATTTATTCATTTGCTTCACACCAAACTCCCTGAGCAAACTCCATGTAACAGAAGCTTATACTGTAGCATAGGCAAGTCTGTGTTTACTGACTCAACTGGGCTGTCCCAAATATATGAGTCAGCCTTACATTTGGCTGCAAGAAACAAAAAACCCAAGTATAGAGGCTTAAACATGGGAATGCATTTGCTTCACATAAGATGTCTAGACACGGGGGCTGCTGGCTTTGGTCTGGCAAATTAATAAAATCAGAGCTGATTAGTGGAGGAGCCCATTGGTTTTGCTGTCACCCTCATCAGGAGGCTGCTGCAGATCCAGCCATTTCATCTATATTTAAGGCAAGCAGAAAGAGTAGCAAAGTAGAAGTGTCCACGAACGACATCTGCTCCTTTTTATTAGGACATTAAAAGCTGCCACAGAGGCCGCTCCTTCCTGAGACTGACTTTATACACATCTTGTTCCATCACCCTTTCCAGTCATCAGGAGAGCCTGGGAAAGAAAGCCAGTGTGTGATGATCAGCCTTCGTAGTGGCAGGTAGCCAGCGAGAAGGGGTGGGAGGCGTCTTGACCAGCTGATCAGCAATGTTTGCCACCAGTGTTGCCAGAACGCTTACGAGGCTTCTGCCACCCTGCTTGTGCTGGTGCCCACGTGTCTTTACTGCTCTACCTCTTAGTGGCATCTCCTCCAATGACAGAATTGTTAAGAACAGCTGTTGACGTAGTAGACAATAATTAACTCCCAAGTCAATAAATCACTTGACTGTAGAATTTTTTTTCCCTTGAACTATACAGGTGAATGCTGCTTAGAATATGACTACCTAGTTGGAGAGAGAGTGCCCATGCAGCCGTTTGGAAGCCACTGTTAAGCCCGAGCGAGGCTGTCTTTAGACGGGAAGCTCACCATATGTAGGATCATACCCACAGATGTTCTAATTCCTGGTGTTACTGTAGTGTGCAGGAGAGGACACCATAGCTAGGGCCAGTGAAGGTTCCACTATGGCCTCTGCTATCAAGCAGGAGAAAATTCTGAGGTAATGCTCTCTTTCTTGATCTGCATGTTGGTTATGCGGATTTAGTCACTTAAAGATTTATCAAGCCAGACACTTAAGATATGGTGCCACACGGCCAAAGCCTTTTTACAAGACTTTTGCGTTTATGTGTACTTTTCTGTTTATATGTTTTACTTTGATAAAAATTTACTTTAAAAATTGGATTGGGAAATGGAAAAACAAATGATATCCAGGTTTGGTTATGGAAAAATTTTTTTAAAAGGGAGAGAAAATTCTGACTGAGTGACAATGTTCCCCTTTGGGCTTATGTCCAAGGGTGATGTGGAGGTAAACATGAAGGGGAAAGCTGAAAAAACACAACCAATCACATGGATAATATTTTATCTGCATTAACTATTAATGCAAAATTTAATTTATGCAAATATAGAGGAGATGATTTTCCATTTAAATCTAAATTTGATCCATGGTCACTTAAATGCAACATTTATTATTACTGAAGGCTCTACCAGGCACGTTCTTGTAGGCTCTGAAGTATGATGCCCTTATTAATCCAAACTTTATCAGATTTGGTAATCCAAATGCTATCATACTCAGCAAACAAAGAAACAAGAGAATGACATGTCACATCAGAATACTCATTTAACTAGTTCTTACTTGATGCTTATTTTTCATTTATCATATCACTGAAGCTATGGAATAGTTGCTATTTGCTTTCAGAATGAAATGTATACATAAAATATGTGTATAAATGTTGTAATTCTGAAAGAGTACATTTTAAAAATATTTCTTTAGAAGTTACAGGAAAACATGTCCTCCCAAGAGTATAATCTCTGATGTCATGTTATGTCCATACTGTCCTCCATCCCATTGCCACGCCAGTTCTTAGTTCACCTGTTGCTGCGGGTCTTCGGAAATTCCACCTGTCCTGCACGCTAGGGGCACCGGAGCCTGGGCTTCACCTGTCTTCCTTTGAGCCCTTTGACCCTCTTCTGCCTTCACTTCCCTCTCCTTTCGTCCCACACTACCTCAGCTTCATCTGAGTTTTCTTTCTGGTTCTCTTATCCAAGTTGCTCATCTCTCTTCCCTATTCAGCACAGCAGCCCTCCTGATTTAGTGGAAGGATGACTTCCTTTTGGTTTAGAAAATTACAGCAGGTCTCACATTTTTAGTATTCCTGTGGAGGAAGCTCACGCTCATTAGCATCAGCCGTTATTCATTCATTATTACGCTTTCAGCTCTTCTCTCCACCTGAACTGTTTCTTTGTTCTGGATCTGGAATTATTCACATTTAGTCATCTGCTTTTTATCTGACATCGGTTTCTCTGTTGGTCGTGCACGACACATTCACTTGGGAAGATTTATGTTTTAAAAAGTAATAACTCACTGACTCTCCTGGAGTGGGCTGCAGGCGTGTGCACATCTTTTGCAAGGGCCAAGTGATTGCAGAGCACAGACTTCTTCACAGCTGAGGAGCTCTAACAAGAAAAGCACCTTGGTGAAGCTTCATTTTGCCTTTCCAATTGCAAACAACAAATCAGAATATGTGTTTGCATGGCACTTACAATTGATGACATGATTTAAAATATTACAGGTCTTTGTTTCCCTAACCAAAGCATAGTTTATATTAAATTTGCATTTATATATGATGGTGATGTTTTTATTTGATTCATTATAGTTGTAAACAATGGTGAACTTTGTGTGCAGAATTGGTTGTAACTCATTACCAAATGATAAAGATAAGGTGAGAAGGGCATATTTAAATCCGTGGCTGGTGGGGTCATAAATAAATTGGTCTTAATTTGGTGAATGATGTAATAACACCAAAGACGTGTCTCCTGGGGAGAGCTGTCAACACAGATAGTATCCATCCTCCTGGGAGAGGTCACTCATCTGAAGGAATGGCCTTCAGCTTTGAGAGCTCTGATGTATGATCCTGGGAATAATCCAGTCTTTATAAGACTTGGAATGCTTATTAGTTTTAGATAATTAGCAGCCAAAAAGAATTAATTAATTACAGGCACAAAACAATGCTAATTAATTAAACTCAAGATGCTAATTTATTAATTTATTATGAGGAATATAACTATCTGATAGACCAGACAGTTGTATGAAACTACCCTTCAAATTGTCTCTGTAGCAAGAAACTACCTGTTCCAAAGATCACCTTAAAGCAGGGAGATAATACCATTGGAGTGCTGATTCAAATGCTTAAAACAGGCTGGGTGCGGTGGCTCAAACCTGTAATCCCAGCACTTTGGGAGGCTGAGGCAGGCAGATTGAGCTCAGGAGCTAGAGATCAGCCTGGGAAACACAGTGAAACTTGGTCTCTACTAAAAATATAAATATTAGCTGGGCATAGTGGTGCATGCCTGTAATCCTAGCTACTCAGGAGACTGAGGCAGGAGAAGTGCTTGAACCCAGGAGGTGGAGGTTGCAGTGAGCCAAGATTGCCCCACTACACTCCAGCCTGGGCAACACAGTGAGACTCTGTCTCAAAAAATAAAAATAAAAATAAAAGACAAATGCTTAAAGCGGTGTTTCTAGATCTTTTTCTATTAGACTCCCTCCTAAGGAAACTTTTTAGATATTTTTACCCGACCCCTCATGAAGATTTAATCCCACAGGTCAATTGCACATCTGTTTATGTGATGTGTGCATTTCTGCCCTCCACAAGAACCATTGATTCCCCTTTGGGGTGCTGTGACCCCTGTTGAGAATGCACAGTTTAAGGCATCAAACTCTGAAAGCCTAAAGTATGCATCTCTGCTAGAGGGATGAGCCAGCCATGTGGGCCAGGTATGGAAATCAGCTGACAAGATACCTTCTCTTCCAGACCGTGACATTTTTTTTTCCCCAAGAGACAGGCCTTTCTCCATATTTCCATAATTGAAATCTTCACCGCTCACTCCCACTTCCCCTTTTTTATGCACATATTCTTTCTTTAGATGTTTTAGTTTGCCCAACAGATCAGACTCAAATCTGCCCAGCCTGGGAAAGTTTCATTCCCTTTCAGGTGGCAAAACATAGCTGCATGGTTTCCAGTTTAACTGTGATAGGAGAAGTTCAGATCCAAATTCTTTATGTCTCTTCTGAGTATCATTTGCATGAATTTACTGGAGGGACGGCAGGTATATGTCAAGGCATAACCCTGATATTCAGGGATGATATCTTATGAAGCATCTCCAAAGCTTTCTCACTAAATAGGAAGTGTGAGGCACATAATAGGCTGTCAATAATATTTATTGAATGAAAGAATATATTTTCATTCAATGCATGAATTAGGGTGTCTCCAATTCTTATGTACTGAATCAGAGGGATATGTGCGATTGTATTCATCTATTTAAAAAATATTTAGCAGTACATGTCCTGATAAGCCCTATACGGGTTACCCAATCTATATAGGGGAATAAAACAGGTGGGATCTTAACCCTCAAGGAATGTAGAGAGGTAGGTGAAAGGCAGGCAATAAGTGGATGGAGAAATGCAAAGCATTTACTTTTGGCAAATGATGTTGGAGAAGTATCAGGGAGTATTACTCCAGTAATGTCCTGGAGAACAGCAGGAAGGCATTCAGAGACTGTGCCCAGGGAGCCCCTGACCTAGAAGCCAGGGATGAACAGAAGGAGTTCCACACGGGGAGAAAGCCAGGCATGAGACAGCCAGGCAGAGAAAAGTGCATGTGCAAGGCCTTGAGCCTGGCCAAGTTGGATCACCCCAAAGGAGGGCTTGGTGCCTAGAAAGGAGTAGAGACAGGGCATGAATGGAATTTGGAGATGCAGGGAGGGGTTGGTTGTGTACAGACTTTAGGGTAGGATAGTTTCATGAGAAACATTAAATTGGAAAGCCCTATTATTCTATGTCTAGCCCTCAGAAGAAAGGTGTAGGCGAGAGGTTTACCTTTGGACGTTGTTATTTAGATGGTATTGAAGAAGTAAGGTATGTGGATGATGCTGCAAGGAAGAACTTGGGGGACCCTAAAGAGGAGGAGTCCTGGGCAGTGCCCTGGGGATTGCCAACATTTGAATTAAGGCAGTGGAGTCAGTGAGATGGGCCGACCCCAGAGTGCATGACGCTAGGGCAGCGGAGGCAGGCTGGAATTCTCCTTAGGAGACAGGGCCCAGCTGCTGCTGAGTGCCACTCAGGAGTGAGATCAGGAGAGAGTAGGAAGGAGGCATTGTGTTTGGCAAACTTGAAAGTAACTGACATTCTTGCCTAGAGTAGTTTCGGTGGTGCCCTGGGTTGCTACATGAAATGGGTTCAGGAGAGACAGGGGTCAAGAAGTAGAAAGATCTTAAATAGACAAGCCTTAGAGACTCAGCTGTAAAGGGAAATGAGAAATGGAGAAGATGGAAGGGTGCGTGTGTTAAGGAAGGGTGTTGTTAGGGAAGGAGTAGGCTCACTGGCTCTTGGGAATGATTCGAAGAGGGAGAGATGGGTGCTGTAGAATTACGTAGTCAGGAGTGAGTGAGCACCGTGGCTTAGGCTCCCTGTTGCCGGGAAACAATTGATAGAGGGATGGTCCAGGTCTGTGTGGTTTTCTTATGCATTGAGGTGGAGTTAAAAAGTGCCTTTCTTGCAAATTATAGAATTTGGTTGTCAAATTTGATCTAAATAAAGGAATTTTTAAATGCATGATCTAAAATCAAACTGGTTTCCTTCATTTCTGTTCTACTCCCAAGCGATTCTGATGCCAGGCACGGTTTTTTTCTCATCAGCATCTTTCAGTGCAGTGATTGCTATAGAAATCCTTGAGGTGTGAAAACTATTCCCTGTAGCAAGCACTGAATTTAAATTTTTCTGTCAGGAAAACAACTCTCAAGACCTCCTGACCATGGGAAGCTCTGCACTGTGTCTCTTCTCTTTCCAGTGTAAAGATGCGTTATGACGATACTCCTTTAAATTGTCAGTAAACTCTGTTGCTGCTTTTATTTAATTTTATATGTGACATAGCCTTTTGAAGTCATAAGGAAGATATTAAATGTTTCTCAAGTAATGAAAATGAACAATTAGAAAATAAACATTGGTCTGATCTGTTAACTTTTATTTTATATATGATACAAAAAAACCTTCATGAGTTGTCACCTAATGTGTCCACTCTTTATTAAGGTCCTTAAATAATTAATACCCCTGGACTAATAGTTTTAGTCTTGATTGTTAAACATCTAATTGTTTTATCCTTGTTTTTTAGTGGCAGGTTTATTATGTAATGTATCCACTGGAAAAATGGAAGTAAATATTTTTAACATTGTATACTCATTCTTCAAAATTCTAGTAGGCTTGGATGGATTTCTATTTTATTTCTGGCTTGTAATACCTCTTCACACCATCGGCAAGCATATTAATTCATCCCAGAAATGCATTTAGACTTCGGAATAGTGGAGAGTTTATTTTGACCATGACAGTTCTAAATGAAGGTTGGGGGTTTATCTCTTACTTTCTCTATAAGCTGAAGAAGTGTGTGTGAAGCCCACCATATGGAAAACATTGTCATACTTCCTAAGAGAAGTGTACCCAGTAAGCAGAAGCATGTAATTTTTTAAAAAGCACAATGGTTTTGTTAGGCAAGTAATCCAAAGCTCATCTAGGCACAACAATGAGATGGTTCTAGAAGTTGGACCTAGACTCAAATTAATGTGGCAGAAACTTTTTCTTGTACTATCCAATGCCTGATGACATGGGAGAAGTCTCAGAGTAATAAGGGGTGCATGAGACATCTTATTCCAGAAAAGTGAATTCAGCTGAAAAGGGTTGTTAGCAATACATAGAGCTCTTAATCAAACATTTTCCTTTTCCCTAAAACATAATAGTTTCCATTTTTTTTTTATTCTTAGAAGTGATTCTGAATTTCTCACAGTTGGATACCAGCAAGAAAAAAAAGGACCTAGATCCTATAAAAAGGAATCATTTCCCATTTAGAAGTCACCTAATTAGGTATTTAGAACACCATGCACTATAAATAAGAAACCTCGTGTTATTTCCTCAAGAAAGACAAGTCTTTATGCACTTCAATGAAATGACAAAATAGTCAAATATGTGGCTTTTTGGTTTTTATGCAATGCATATATAGGGCACCTTTGTTTGGGCTTCCCAGAAGCAGGAGATGGGGATACATTGAGGGGCCACCCCTCCAAGGGGTGGCCTAGCACAAAGCCTGAATCAGAGTGAGGGGGACAGGATAGGGAATGGAGGAACCTGAGCAAACAAGAGTAAAGGTTTGGGGTGAGGCCTCACCACAGTCTGATCTCATGGAGATCCCTGGAGTTTATTCTGCCCTGAAGCGGGAACACTGGGCTTTTGTACCCCTATACTTACTAGTCATTGACTATGTGAGGGATTGGCTGATGATGGGAGTCATTGGCTGCTCTGGGAGGGATAAGGAAAGATGGGGCTGAGAGGTGAGAAGGAGAGCAGTAAAAACTAAATGAGAGCCCCCGTCACTAAAGGGCAACTGCTGGATAAAGTTGCACATGAAAGCTGTTAACTTGTAAGCTGAGCTCAGAGACAGGCACACTGGAAAAGCCATAGGAGTCGCAGGAAACCAGAGATGGAGGAGGCACAAATAGCCCAACTACAGAAATGTAGGCTGATATGGTGGTGTCCTGTCACCAGAGCCTCTAATATAAGGACAGTTAGTTATTACCTAATGAATGACACCTCATGAAAGGAAGATATTCTGACACCAGCTGGTTGCTGTAAACCCATCTAGGCACTAGCCATCCAGCATTAGGGCAGATCCCACAAGTTAAGGGCTCAGAATTCCACAAGGCTGCCCTTCAGATGCCAGCATGCTTGGGGGTTTCTCAAGCCACTTGCATTTCTAACTAACTGATTACAAATTCCAATTTCCATGACTTCTCCTGGCACATCAGTGTGTTCATCAACCACTGAGGTTTGGTGTGAAAGTTTTTCTTGGGGTTTCATCTCATAGGCATGACTGACTGAATTATCATCTGTGACTGCACTCATTCTCCAGGTCTCTTCCCCAAAGGTTAGGTTTATAGTTAGGTTTATATTATATTGCTGAAAGCCTCACTTTTCTAATAATATGGTTGCCCATGCAGATGACCAGCCATCCTAAGCCTCTTGCAGCATAAACTCAGGTATAATCTAAGAGGTTCACCAATAATAAAACTATTCCTATTACTCAGGATAGTCCAAAGATTTACTCTTCTTCACGGAAATGAAAGACAAAGACCAATCATATTCTTTACTATACAAAAGAGTATGCCTCTTTGAAAAGCAGGTTTTACGTTAAAGTTATCTGCAGACAAAGGAGAACTCAAGGAGGTAACCAAGAGAACACTTGGAAGACAGGCTTTGAAGAATTAGTGTAACTCTAAATTTGACCAGTTTGAGTAGTCAGTAATACATCTTTAATTTACTTAATATTAGCCATAGTCATCAAAGCTAACTTTAAGCTGACACAAGATGAGCTTCACTAATCTCTTGAGTGTGTCAACAGAGACCCCAGATCACAATGAACAGTAAGAAAAATTGTTCAAGTAAATTTGTGAAAGGGGGTTATGTTGAAATATCTCACATCCCTTTTTTTTAAAATTTGGTCAGGCCTCCTAGGTCTCCATCTCTCCATCCCCTCTGGTGGCCTGTCTCTGCCTCTGTGTACATCTGCCCTACCCTTTTCCCAAAAGCCAGCTTCCTGGTTCACCTCTCTGTCTGTACAAAATTTCATCACAGAATTCCCCAAATGGTAGCTTCAACTCCTAGGTTACATGGTCTTCATCTTGGTGCCCTCAGCCTCTAAGACTCAAACCTAATTTCCTGGAGATAGAATCTGATCAGCCCAAAAGTCCACCTTTGGTTTTGTTAGCTATGATTTGCACAAGGTTGAGGTATTAAACTTGGGCTGGATGGTCCCTGTTTGCTGCTCCAGACCCATAGTTGCTCTTCCCACCCTGCCGTCCTGTGGAGGTGGATGTGAAGTACTGTGTCACCAGCTCCTTTGCCCTCTGGCTTCAGGTTGGGTCAGGCAACTGGGAGGCATGGCCAAGAGAGTTCAGGGCAACAGAAGAATGAGGTCAGGGATTGAGGCTCTAACAGTCCCTGTGCCAGGACACAGGGTTGCAGTGACTTTGCTTCTACCAACTCCTGTTAGGTAGCTGACTCTCCTACAGAAATACCTTTCTCCAGATTCTAGCAACATTTCCCTTCCTGTATTAGTCTGTTCTCTTGCATTGCTGTAAGGAACTACCTGAGACTGGGTAACTTATGAAGAGAAGAGGTTTAATTGACTCAGCATTCTGCAGGCTGTACAGGAAGTTTGGCTGAGTAGGCCTCTGGAAACTTACAATCATGGCAGAAGGAGAAGGGGAAGCAGGCACATCTTCACATGGTGGAGCAGGAGAGAGAGAGAACGGGAGGTGCTAGACACTTGTAAACAACCAGATCTCCTGAGAACTCACTCACCATCACAAGAACAGCAAGGTGAAATCTGCCCCACAATCCAATCACCTCCCACCAGCCCCTTCCTCCAACACTGGAGATTACAATTCCGCATGAGATTTGGGTGGAGACAAATATCCAGACCATGTAACTCCCCTTGCCGCCTCAGATCTATCTGTGATAACAATACTTCTGTTGCTATCCCTGGGGCACTTCTGAATTCCTTGTTAGTTTTCCTGCCAATACCTTTTAAACTATCCCTTCATGTGATTTATAGCTCTTTCTCGCAAGCCATCTTTTTCAAGTGAGGACTTGACCGAATCTGGACTCATGGGGTGTATTATGTTGCTGCTTCTTGTCTCAGAAGAAGACAAATGAGCACAGAAAGGAGGTGCCTGCTACTGTTTCAAAATTTTTGGAAGAGAATATAGATAGCAAGTACATTATAGTTTTAATAACACTATTTTATTTAATTAATTTGTATGTTTAATTCATTGAAACTTTAGTTCCTTGGTGATGTGGTTTTCAGACTGTGTGCCAAGGCACCCAGAGGCATTCCAGGATATTTTAAAATTTCAAAGGAAATACAGACACGCTCAGCAAACTACTCTTGAGATAGTTCATAGTTTCAACATTAGATCACATGACATTCCTTTTTTGACATCATATCTTTGCAAAACTGGATTTTTGTGGTTGTTGTGAGCAAAAACTGGTACTATGTAGACATTAAGATGGAGCAGGAGATGTAGGTGACACTGTTGAATCAGAATCCATGTTTTGTAAGTTATGCAACACTCAAGAGGCACATTGGCCACTGATAGATCATTAGTAAATCCTCATGATTATTTAAGAATGAAATACAACTATTATAGTTTATTTTCATATATGGTGATGGTAGTGGTTTTTTGCATCAGGTACTGAGTTGTTTGGGCATCATACTTAAGTTGCTTTGACCTCACCAAGTAATAAACAAAACTTCTGGGAATTTCCTTTAGTCTAGTAACATGATAAAAAAAAATTAATGAGTAATATGAACCAGAAAAACTCAGGAACCTCTGCATTAGTGGTTTTATTTTTGCAATTAGCTTTATAATTATGCCAGAAGAAGTAGGCTCAGTGTGTCACCAGTCTTCTTTCAATCACAAACATTCGTATGTTCTCATATAGAAATCTAACTAGTGAGGATCCCAATGGCAGAAACTTCATAGCCATCACCCTGAGAACCTAGTGGCTGCAATTAAAATCTCAATTCTCTGGCTCATGAGAAGCTTGCCTTGCATCATCTAAATTGTTTGCTTTTTTGACTTCTATTGTTGGTTTGTTTTATTGCATTTATTCTAGTGACATTGATTTCTTGAGAAGGAGACTACAAAATTTAATTGATTAAAAATAAATGCACAGCAAATGTTTGTGGAATGACTAGAGGATATTTAATGAATATCTCATCTGGTGCACATTAAACCATCATGGGTAGTATATGCATTTCTGCAAAAGAGTTACCAGCCCCAAATTTCTAAGGCTTGCCCATTTTGACATTCAAGTGGATTCTCTGGTGATGTTTAAATAAAATGTCTTTAAAACTTAATGTCATGTTGCAGTGGACTGAATTGGGTTCCCTCAAAATTCATATGTTGAAGGCTAACCACCTCAGAATGTTACTGTGTTTAAAGACAGGGCCTTTGAAGAGATAGCTAAGATAAAATGAGATCTCTAGGGTGGCCCCTAATCTCCTCTTATAGAGCTTGTCTCTATGAGAGGAGATTAGGACACACAAAGACACCAGGGATGTGTGCTCACAGAGAAGAGACCCTGTGGGTCACTGAATTTTTGTCCCCTCTAAAACTCATGTTGAAATTTACCATTGTAACACTATTAAAAGGTAGAATCTTTAAGAAGTGATTAGGTCATGAAGGCTCTGACCTCATGGGTGGGATTAACATTGTTATAAAAGGGAGTTAATCCCATTTTTCCCCCCTTTTTTGATCTTTTGTGTTCTGCCATGGGAGACAAAGCATTTCTCCCCTGCAGAGGTTGCTGTGTGCAAGGCTCCTTCCTGGAATTGGAACTGCCAATCCTACCATCACGTTGATATTGGACTTTACAGCTTCCAGAACTGCAAGCTGATAATTTCTGTTTTTTATAAGTTACCCAGTCTGTGCTCTTCTGTTATAGTAGCATAAAATAGGCCAAGTCACAGCAAGAAGGCAGCTGTCTACAAGCCAAGGAGACAGGCCTCAATCGAACTTACCTATGCACTGGTCTTAGACTGCAGCCTTCAGAACTGTGAGGACACAAATGTCTGCTGTTTAAGCCACCCAGTCTGTGGTATTTTACTATTAGTGGTAGTAATAGTGGTAATATTAGTTGTAGCAAACTAATGCACATTAAATAGTGCAAAACTCACTCTTTTTGACTGTGGTTTTTTAATGCTATTGACTGGGAAAAGCAAGCTCAGTCTTCTTCACTTGGGAAAATATGAGATGTCACTTGGTGTTTGGGGCAAAAATAATACATATTTTCTGACAAAAATTTACAAGAAGTCAGAGTATGGTGCCAATGGGTTTAAAAATTTGTCTTTTCATTCCTACAGAACAATGGTTTACAGCAAAACATATGCCAGGAAAGGAAGGAAGGTGGTTGGGGTAACCCCAAGAGTCCACTCTGGGGAGAGTGCTTTTGAGTACCTTTCAGGCTTTGATTCTGTCAAGGGAAGCAGCTGCCGGGCATGCCCTTTCCTAAGTAGTATTATTAATGAAACCACCAAAGTTTAGTTTGTCATAGAAAAATTTTGTTCTCCTGTTCCCAAATGATTTCAGTGATGCATCCTTTTATAATTACACTGTGACTTAATGCAACATATTTTGGTCAGACCAAAAAGGACATTCCAATTCAAAGTAGGCCTTGTGAATCACAGCACTCACTGTTTCTCTCCTCTATTTGGAGTCCATGACTGTTTCGCAGGATTTTGCAACCTGTCATTTCCCTGTGGATGTGCTTACTAATATCACGTTTAAATTCCCAGGTGAGATTGGCCCTGGCATCCCTGCATTGTTATTCCCACACCTCTTTGCCATCTCGTCCCTCCATTGTCCTGTTTCGTTTGATGTTAACGTTTAGCCCATATCCCGTCATCAGGTGTTTTCTTACTCAGTCATAGTCAGCAGTGCACTCCACACTTTGTTCCTGTAATTCCAAATTGACCTTTTATTGTGTAGATCATAAATGGGGCTATAGGTAGGTCACAATGCATTTGCAAATGCAATAGCAATGCAACCTTTCCCCTTGTACCCACAAAAGGCATTTTATCCCTTCTTGCGTGCTATGTTAATGGAAGGGACCTACGCCACATGTTGATCCTAAAATGGAGTATCATTTCTCCTAAACTAAGCTGCACAAGTCAGAGTCTCTAATACGCTTGGTCATGCTTTTAAATAAAACGAAATTTCTGTCAGCTTTTAAATTCTTAAATGAGTGAGTATGGACCAAATGTGTCACCTGTTAAGTGATGGTGAATGAAGAGAATTAGAAATGGTGATTAAACGAAGCAAAACTTCATTGATTCAGATTAATTAGAAATGATCTGTCTAAATTAATGAAAAGTCTGAATTAGAGTGCGTTAAAGATTCTTTTATTAGCATTTAAGTCCACTGAAATCACCAGAGCTAGGCAAAGTGTATATTGGTTGGTACAGATCCTTAGGAAAGCTGATTTAAGACCAGCAAAATTATTGTTTGAATTGGTGTCTAATTACATGTTTCTAAGTTTTTGAAAAGCATTGAAATATGACACTTAAAAACGTGTCCTCCTGTTGTGTCATGACTTTGGAAGACAGGGTTTGGGAAGACATATAGACAAGCATTTTTAGTAAGCCTCTTGGAAGATCCAGGACCATTCAGGAATTTGGGTTTCTGAAATGAGCAGGTCAAACATCTTTGGAATAATTAACCCTCATTCAACTATCTGGACTCACAAAGACCAAAGAGATAATGACTTTTATGGGTATCAGTGACAATGTAAAGTTTAGATAGTCACTGATTTGTTTCCTGACCAAATATCAGATGTAATTACCCAAGCGACAGACTTTGGGTCAGGAGATAGTGTTTTGGCTGTCTGGATAGAGACTAGTGCTCACAAACATGCTTTGTACTCATACGTGCTCTCGAATTGGGCTTGAAGCTATGCTGAGACAGAAGGGAGTAGGGAGATCTGGTGGTGTTGCTTTGCAGAAATGCTCTGCAGAATAGGTCAAGGATGAAAAGGAAACATCTGCCCCATTCTGGACGCAAATGAAGTGGAATATGAGCTTTGGTGATAGTGATTCCCTCTGTTTTTTCTTATCCTACTGGACTAAGAAACCTCCTGTGGAGAACTGTTTTAAAGATATTCCATCATAGAAATTGATGACAGTATTCCTTTTTCCTTTTCTATTTTTATCTTTGTAGCTTCCCCATACAGCTCATTTGTTTCATCTTCTCTCTTCCCAGAGTGGAGAGGAGCTAAACCTCGAAGCTAAGATTGTTCTGTGTGCTTGAAGTCAAAGACAGAATGGGCAGCAGAGTAAACAGGGTGACGGTAATCTCCTCTGCAGAAAATAGGGGAGCTGTAAATCTTCATGGCTTGTGTTGTTTTCCTCTGTGGAGCCCTGAGTATTGGAAGCTCCATGTTATTCATTTTTCTCTGGTTCTAAACTATAATCTAGTGAATCGTCTCCCCATCGATTTCCAGTTTGCAGTCACTAAGCTGAGAAGTACAAGTTTGGGTTTCTGCGTGGTTAATTCAGCTTTCTCTTCTTGGAGGGAAACTGTGTTCTCAATGACTTAATTTGTGGGAGGAACTTTCTATCACGATCTGAGGAACTTGTAGGCTCGTCTCTTCCAGTTGACTTTTAATGAGTTGCTGGAGCAGTTCTGAGAAGAGCAAAGAGCACTCCAAGCTGCCACACTCTATTTTTATCTAGTTATTAGCCAGGCATGAGTCCTATCTACCTATAAGACTCTTTAGCTCTTCAGTTCAAATGTACCTGGAAAAATAACATGACGCTTGCTATTCAAAAAGACTTAATAGCAACAGATGTGGTATAAAAAGAATAAAGAAAATAATCATGACCAACAGTACTACCTATTTTGTAATGGAAACTTCCATAGGAAATCAAATTTCATTTGGCCTTCAATTTTTGATTCCAGTCTTTTTGCCCAGAGCCCTAATACCATTCATTGTTGAGACTGTTGGTGTTTCAGTTTTCTTTATACTTTTCTGTCTGACTCTACTCCTCATTTGGAGAGACTTCAAATTAGAAGATCCTAGCATATGACCTAAGGATCACTGGATGTCATTAACCAAAGCATAGTGTTTCCGATTTTCACTAAATGACTAGTAAAGAGCAGAAACCCTAAGGCCACTGCACACAGCAAATTTAATTCTTAGTGGGCTGTGAGAAATGCTAAGGAAATGGGGTTGGGATTCTTTGCAGCCATGTCTGAGAGATCAGTTAAGGAAAACTGTACCTGATCATTTTCCCCCATAGGCAAGAGCATTGCTTTCTATAAGCCAAAGTGGATGCTTATGAGATGTGGTGAGCTTACTGAATATTCATTCCCAGCTCTCTTCATCATGTTCTTCTCTTCCATTTTATTTTCCTTTGACTTATAATGGGGGTTTTGCATATTTATGATCTGCTTTATTTCAAGCTGATGACCTGTTTCAAATCCTATAACCTTTCTCCTTTGACACTGTGAAGTTCCTTTGTAGGAAAAAAAAAAAAAAAGAACACTGTCATTAAATGATGGCATTTCCCTCATTACTGGGAGCCTGGCTTTGCCCTCAGCCTGCAGGGTGCTGCCTGCTGTCTGTCTGGGGCATTTTAGTTTTCCACTCCAACATGAGATTAAGAATTAGAATAGTAAACTCTTTAAAATGCATACTATCTCAGAGCCACAAGGAGGGATCTGCTTGTTTACCTAACTCATGTGATAATTTCTCAAATGTTGAAAGACTTCATACCCTTAAATGTTTTCTTGCCAGGTGAAATAATCCTCAGATGGGTCACACTTTGTGCCTCAGACCTGGGTGAGAGCAGCCTGACCCTCCCCTCACTCTCCTCTCCACACGTGCAAACACATTAGCAAAACCAGTAAAGCCTCCATGGGCAAATGGTCTCCAAGAACCTAACATAACTTTAAATGATGAAGGTACTTTACAGCATAAATGCAAATGTTTTATAAAGAAAAAAATTAGTTTCTTACAAAATAACATGTGTCTCTTTAGAAATTCCTCAGAAACACCTTCCCCGTGCTCTAGAGGGGGTTGTATGGCTGTGGAGAAACCTGACCTTATGTGTATGAATTGAAGTGATGTAGAATATACAGGGACAATCTGGAGAGGCTCTCCCAGCCTGGGGACAGCTCTCAGGTCACTTAATTTTTAGGACTTTTTGTGGCCCAGTCTGTAAGATGAAATAATAAAATAAGTCCGTTCTCCTGGTTGTGTTGCTGTCTATACTCTTTAAGGATGAAACGATATAAGGTATATTTAGAATGGCTATGGTGGTCATATGAAAGAAGCAAAATAATAATAATAATTTGCTGGTAGACACCAGCCTTCCCAGAAGTACAGAATTCGTTAATTTTCATCCTCTGAGAAGCACGTGAAGTGTTGACAAACCACCCGACATGTACATCAAGAGAAGATGGGGATCAGTGCAGACAGCAAGCCTCTGTGAGGTTGTGCTGGCATGGTTCTACTTACACAGATTCCAAACCCTACATATGCTCAATTTCAAGACCTGGCTTTAATCTTCAGTGTAAACCTTGACTGTGTTATTACCTTAAACAATTTATTTCCTTCTAAGACATCTCTGGAGGCCAAGCTCCTCTCCTGTTTTCTGACAGTTGTGAGAGTAGCTAAATGAAGCAACAAGATAAAAGGAGACATCAAGATGGGATGGTATTATAAAACAAACTCAACATTGTGAAAATAGAATTGTTTGTCAGATGTTCTGCTTAACAGTCTTCTAGAAAACAAAATGCTTTGATATTATTTTTGAAAATAAAATTGTAACATCATCACTCCCTTCCAGCCCTGGGTCTTATATATAAGTCATTCCATGCATGCACCATTTTAAAAGAAAAATTCTTTAAGACATCAATTGCATTTGTAAATGTGTGTCATTATCAAAATGCCAAGGTCAATTCAATTAACCTTAGAATATAGTACTGCAGGATGAAACCGGGTATCAGGAACAGGCTTATAATATCATTGATAAGTTTTCCATCAGAAAAGAAATCTCATATTCTATTTGGCATTACAGCCCTATGTTTTTTATTGATTAGAAATTTTCCTTTGAATATATAAATTAAAAATCAGTAAATGCATTATTTCCCATTATCTATAGACAGGAGGGGTTCAAATTACATTTGCTGGAAACAGTGCAGCATCCAGAATGAATGACTCAAAGGGTTTTCCTTACCTGCCATGGTAGTGCAAGGGTACCAGCAGAACGTGGCAGTCAGAGAGCACTGGCCAGGAGACAGGCAGCAAGAAGAGCAAAGCCGCATAACTTTAGGGCTTCATGGCCAGGGGGCTTCCTCTTGCTTGGGATGAGCTGCTGTTGTCAAATATTTGGAAACCTCTCATTGGACAAGAAACGTTTACCTGGTCAGTTACACTGGCTCTGTGCCCTGGGCCAGGCAGCAAGGCCAGGAGCACCCTGCCTTCAGTCTGCCATTAGGGGTTCTGCCACAGAGACGGCAGTTCCCTATACAGGCTGCCCCAATGTGGGGGAAGAAGAGCCTATGGCAATAAAGGAAAGAGCCGTGACACTCAAGGCCAACTGTTCTGTTGCAACAAGGCCCTTCTAGCCAAGAGAATTCAGAGGAAATAAGTGTGGAATGGGATTCTAGGAAAACAGGACAAGGCAGCACTTGCATTCCAGAGGGGAGAGACTCACATTGGAGCCTCAGTGTCAGTATCAAAGTGCCCCATTTCTATACCTAGTGGAGGGCACCCAGGGGTAGATGATGGCTTCATTCAGTTCTGTTGCTTATACTTGGTTTTTATTTTGGAGAAATTTACTCCCTAAAATGTTGGCAGGTTTGCTTCGAAGGCATTTTCTGAGGAGAAAGAGAAAAAGCTCTCATGAATAATCACTGAGTTATTTTGATTATTATTTCAGCTACACCTAATAAACCAAGGAGTTAGTATTTTCTAATTCGGAGCAGCATGGTTTGCATTGGCTTTTCTCATTTCCTGCATTCTTTGGTGCACTGTTCTTCAAGGCATATCCGGCAATGACAAGGTCTGAAGAATTTTTAGCAAAGCAGATGGTCATTTTGCAGAAGCAAAGTATGGCAGGACTTAATTGACAATGCACCATGGGACACAGTGCTGAAATTAACTCCTGTTCAGCTAGTGGAGGGTCCCCTCAAATAGGAAGCCAGGAAAGTCATCCGGACTTTCCACATGCTCTAGGACTGACAGTTTCAGAAGAGGTGATGTGTCAAAGTATGGCAATTTGAAGGAAGAGAGCCCTGTCATGCTAGAAAATGTGTCTAGCCACATTGAAGACTGCTACATTGCTCTGAAGCCCTGGGCTGCTGCACCTGCTCATGCACAGACTGTGGGCACATATACCTTCCACACATAGCACAAGTATTACCTGCATATCACATGCAAACACATCACTCAGGCATGCAGCTCATGCACATAGATCACACACAAGTTACATGCATGTATGCACACCACATGCATATACCACACAGAGATCACACAGAGCAGTTCCCAGTAAAGATTTTAATTATCCATATTAAAGGGGAGGAGATAAAATGTACATGTATAACTGTACTTTATGGGGGTGAGCTGTGAGAATGTGGGTGAGCTTGAGGAACTCTCTGATCCCAAGTATCTGTGAAATGAGGGAGTTACATGGGACAGCATTGAAGGCCCCTTCTAATCTGCTTCATTCTGGATCCCACTTTTTTCACGCATCTGCATTTATTCAGAGAGAACCTCATCACATCATTCATCCAATTGCTAACTCTGCCTCCTTTTTTCCCTCTATCCCAAACATTTATTTTCTAGGACTTCAGGAGGCTCATAATTAATAGCACTATTTTTCTTCTGTGTTTAGAACTCTTTGAGAGATAGACAAAGGCATTCGGTAGATGGATAACAAAATGTCACCTTATTATCCTTATACCTATTTGGAGAGTGCAGTTGGGAATAAATGATCTTGCTGATAATCCCCTGAGTTTACTCATCTTTCCCTACAGCCATCTGCCCCCAAATCAAGGTGTTTCCCAGCACAGGGGTAAGTGGCCCACTAGGTCCACTGCTTGGCTGAGAACATAGGACATGATGATGACTACCTTCTTCAGGGAGGAAGACCCTGTTTATGGGGAGGATGGACTAAGATGCAGAGGGTTCAAATCATTTTCCCAAACCCTCCAGTTAGACCAATTCCTCCTGCTCTTCTTGGGAGAAGTGACCCTGCTATAGAGAGAGGGGACAGCCATGATTTTCTGTTCAGTCCTGTCACAGAGAACCTTGAAGATTTAGGAATAAAATTCCCCTGATCGCTCCAGCCACCCCTGCTCACCATGTTGGGTGAGTAATGTGATAAAGTGATCTGTGTTATGGGGAAACTCTTAGGGAAGAGCACAGGATATTTGGAACTGATGCCACTGACTTGCTATTAAAGCCACTAGTGACTTGTCTTGGTGAGAAGGTGAGAATACAAGTCATGTGGAAATGGAGGGAAGGGTGGACTTTAACCAGGTATGTCTATCCATTCCCTGACAGACCTGTAGGTCTCACTCTGAACACTAGAGCTTGCTCTATGTGAATAGTGAATACCGGGCTACACTGATACATATTGCAAAATTGCTCTCAGGAAATGTTCAATGGTTATACACTGTTGATGAGAATGTAAATGGAACATTTCCTGAGAGCAATTTTGTAATATGTATCAACAACTTTAAACTACTTATGGCTTTTCAGTAATTGTGTCTGAGGAAATGATCAAATATGAAGCCAAAGCTTTATACATGAAGTTGAATCTTATAGCATAATGCAAATGCACAGAATATTAGTAAGTATTGAACAATATGGACATATCTAAATGATGATAGTCATAGAACTGAATATTTTCTAAGCATTTAAAATCGTGTTTCTACATAATTTGTATAATCTAAAAAATATTTTGTTAAGTGTTAAAACGAAGCACAAAACTACATTCAGAATGAACTGAAGCTTTTTGGAACAAGAGCGAGGTCTTGACAAAGTAAAGTATGCCACCAATTTTGAGAATACAGAGGAAAATGGAGTAGGCAGACAAGGCCATATGGACAGCAGAGTGTTCTGCCTGGGCAGGACAGTCACAGATTATTTTTAGTTTTTCTTTATGTCTTTCTGTTTTTCTTTTGAATTGTATTAACATGAATTGTTTTTATCATCAAAAGAATAATGAGTTATATGTTTTGAAAGACTACCATATTTCTACATAAACAAAAGATAATGGGGGAATGTCACTTATCCAGGCTCAGCAAATACAATTTTGGTGTGAGGGTAGTTTGTATTAGTCACTTAGTATTATGATAATGGTGCGTAACAACCGTGAAATCTCAGAGGTACACAAAAATAGACCGCAGATTGACTACGGCAGCTCTGCTCTATGTGTCTCACCCTGGGACTGGTGGGCTCGCCAGGGAGTGTTCTTTTCCTAAAGAGGTGCCAGAGAGTGACCTGAAAAACAAAAGGTCTCGTAATCCGGGGCTGGATCTGGCACATGATTATTTCTGTGCACGTTGAATAAGCCAAAGCAAAGCAAATCTCATTGCTGAGCCCAAAGTCAAGACAGGGCTGCAAAGTCATCTACTAAAGGGCACAGATCCAAGGAAAGGGCAGAACCTTTCTGGACATTCATGCTTTTTGTTAAGAAAATAAAAATGTTACTTTAGAAACAGAAGTAAAATTAACTTCCTGCAGTTATGTCTCTGAAGACCATTGCTAATGTGTGTTTTGTTTTGATTGTATTCGTGAGTGAGAAACACCCTATTGAGCAGCTCTTTCTGTCTCTTTAGATCCTGGCCAATGTGATCATTTTCATCTGTGGGAACCTGGCGGGAGCCTACCATAAGCACCTCATGGAGCTTGCTCTTCAGCAAACATATCAGGACACATGTAATTGTATCAAGTCCCGGATCAAGTTGGAATTTGAAAAACGTCAACAGGTAATGCATGTTTCCTCTTATATCCACATTGCTTTAGGCATTATTAAAATGATGCTGTTACTATTAATATTGAGTATGGTTCATTCATTTATGAGCTTCAGAAAAGCCAGAGAAGAAACCCTGGGCTCTGCACCTGGGGAGTGTCTAGTCTGCTTCGTGCTGCTGTAAAGGAATACCTGAGGTTGAGTAATTTATCACGGAAAGAGGGTTCTTTGTCTCATGGTTCTGCAGGCTGCACAAGAAGCCTGGTGCCGTACCTACTTCTGGTGAGGGCCCTTGACGGCCTCCACTCATGGACAATGGGTAATGTGAGAGAGGAAGAGAGAGGAAGCAAGAGAGAGTCAGGAAAGAAGGGTCAATGCCAGGCTCTTTTGAACAACCAGCTCTCATGGGAACAGTAGAGTGAAAACTCACTCAGACTCCCTTCCCAGGGAGGGCATCTGTCTGTCCATGAGGGATCCACCCCCAAGACACAAACATCTCCCACCAGGCCTCGCCTCCAACATTGGGGCTCAAATTTCAACATGAGATTTGGAGGGGGCAAACATCTAAACTGTAACAGAGAGTTAGGATCAAAAGAGCAAAGATGGCATCTTCTCCATGCAGCCTTCAGACCTAGGGACCCAGGATCTCCCACAGCCAGATCCACCAGCTATCATCAAGTGGCTGGGGATGTCAAATAAGCACAGTTCATGAAGATGCTCACGTCTGGTTATGTTTGTGACAAGCATTTGCACCAGCAGAAATGATCCTTCCTCACCCCCATCCCCACCCCTGGCTGTGCCATCACACCATGACAGTACTTCCTACAGGACCTGTTTTCCACATACAATGAAATAATGGAGTCTTCCTCAAGGAGGTGATGGGAGAGTCTGGAGAAGAGCCAGGTGTCGTTGTCAGGAGTGTCCTAGGTTGATGGTTGTAGGTGACACAAATGCACATCAGGGAAATATATAGACTGCAAGGAAGCATTACAGAAAATGAGCAATGGGCCGGGCATGGTGGCTCATGTCTATAATCCTAGCATTTTGGGAGGCTGAGGCAGGCAGATCACCTGAGTTCAGGAGTTCAAGACCAGCCTGACCAATGCGGAGAAACCCCGTCTCTACTAAAAATACAAAAATTTGCTGGGCATGGTGGTACATACCTGTAATCCCAGCTACTGTGGAGGCTGAGGCAGGAGACTCCCTTGAACCTGGGAGTCGGAGGTTGCGGTGAGCCAAGATCACACCACTGCACTCCAGTCTNAAAAAAAAAAAAAAAAAAAAAAGGAAGAAAAAAGAAAAAAAAAGAGAAAGAAAGAAAACAAGCAATGGAGACAATAGAAGATGTATGGAGACAAAGATATCACCAAGGAGGGTGGAAAGCAGGCACAACAGATGTGCATGGAGAAGAAGCCACAGAGCCGCCCAGATTTGCTGTGCTTCACTCTGGGTGATGGTGGATATCCATGTTAATAGCTGTGTGTTCCTGGGTTTGTGTATTTCTCGCTGGGAACCCAGGCTGTAAGGCTAGTAATTAGCATGACTGGCCATGAACACTGTGCTCCCTCTCCCTGTGGGCCTTCCTCACATTACCTATGCTGTTAGCAGTGTTTGTCATATTATGGATGCTTAGTTATTGTTTGTTAAGTTGTATTGAGTTAATTCACCCTATAAAATTTCATCACAGTGTCTTGTGGTGGGAGCAAAAAAAGAATATCCTTTGCATTTTGGCACCAGTCTTTTGTCTGTGTGTGGACTGCTGAATGGGAATCACTTTCATTTTTGAAAACAGGGATCCATGATATTAGTTCATTCATTCAACAAATATTGAGTGAACACCAAGGCTGTGGCAGGCGTGGTACTAGGCACTGGGATATAACTGGAAACACTGCCTTTTCATTGGGATGATTAGCAAATATTATGGTTTGTTTCTAAAACTTATATTTTGTCATCTTACTACCTATATAGCAAAGGTATTCAGTAACTGATTTCTTTTTTTGTTTGTTTGTTTGTTTGTTCTAGAGGTGTCTCAAATTCTAGATTCTGCATTAAGAGACATAGAAAGTTGTTAACTTGAGACTGTTACCCATTTTATCTTCATACACCTATTTTCAATAAGATTTTACATCTGCGTTCTAGAAAATTCCACAGTTTCAACAAGTAGCACTTAGCCTTCATGGGTGGTCCTTCTGTAGTGTGTGCTACAGGGTTCAAATGTTTTGGGAGGGATGGTTTCCTTTCTCAGCAGTACAGACTGGAGCAAGTTAGCCCCGAAAGACATGTTTAATATTTTTTTCATCAGCTCTGTAATATCCTTCAAAATAGCACCAAGGCTACAGAGAACTGAAATTCCAAGTAGACAGATTATGTAACCTAATATTTTTAGGAAAAGCTTTGATAAGAGCAGTGTAAGGTCACTGACCTTACCTGCGCATTATATTTCTCTGAAGAGACCCGAGCAGCCAAAAGCCCATGGCGTCCTTTGCCACAGTCAGCTGAGGGGTCAGATGAGCCACACTGACCTCGTGGAGCTCAAGGACGGGACTATCAGGGGAGTTATTAGAAAGATATGCATTTACCAGTTTCAGAAAAGACCCAGTGATTCTTTTACAAATAAAGAAAGTGACAAGGGACACATTAAAGAAATAAAAACTTATATTAAATATGTTGACTAGAATACAACTTTACATTCCAAGTGCATTTTGTCACAAAAGTTGGAAGTCCACTTCCAGAGTCTACTCCTACAATGCAGTATCTTTCTTGTTAGGGCTTCAGAAAATAGGCGTCAAGGATGAGATGTCTTTGTACTTTTTTCAGACCAGCATGTAATTAAATTGGAAGAAGAGATTATCTTAGTTTAAAAAAAATCAGTAAGATATAATCTGATAGATTTAAGGAAACAAATAAAAACTGTTCAGTGGCAATCTGTGCAGCCTTCATAGAAGGGAGAGGTCCCTGAGACACTGAGGCCCAGCAGAGCTACTGATTAAATTCAGGTTTGGGTTCCACATGTCACTTCCTGCTCGCCCTGCACCACTAACTGCCTTTGCTTCAGCCACAGTCACTGTGGCAAACAGTAATGCCCTTCAAAGTTCTTCATTCAGGAAGGGTATGTGTTCTGAAAACACATTCAGTCATTGTTTAGATAAATAAATAACACCCAGTTGAATGTACTCATTAGCAGTTGCAAGAGAGACAGCCAGTGCTCCCAGAGGTTGAGTGGCCACCGCCACCTTGGTGGTTCCCTGGCCTCATTTCACAGCCCCACTGTCTGCTGTGCTTCCTCCTTGGAGAGGATGCAGGCGGGTGAGCCCAGGAAACCGGCCCTCTTCACCCAGGATGGGAGGGGGGCTACTGAAACTCTTGGGACTCATCCAGCAATTCTGAAATCTTTTCAAAAATGCGAAACTCCGTGCTTTCTTTTCTTCAAATTTTGTGATGTTTTTCAGATGTAAATGAGATGAATCTTTAAAGATTAAAGCGCGGGCTTGAATAAAGTTGCTATGTGCACTGTAAGATTTTGAGGGAATAAGGAATGAAAACTGTTGCTAGAGATTTTCTCAGAGTTGCATTCTTGCCCTAAAAGTGTTCTCATTAGGAACAATAAACATCACGAGTTTTTACTAGGTAGGGAAAAAAAAATGCATTGCATTGGAATTGAGGCCACCTTTAGAAACTGAAGGTATTCACCTCTCTTGAGTTTTGACTTTTGTCTTAAGTTTCATATCATGCAGTAAAAGCTGCAGCCGTTTCCTGAGCACCGTGCAGTGTGGCAGATGGTGCTTATCAAGACGCAAGAAAACATAACGCCAGTGAGTGTTGCTCTCTGGGGTATGTAATAGGCTCTCAGGAATTAGGGAGAACTGGATTCACAGCAAAACAAGAATGCTGTTTGCTAAGTGCCTGGGCAGTTGAAATAAATGCTGTTTCCACCGGAGTAAAAGCCAGGTTTGCCATTTCATAGAGAGAGAATAAATGCTCTTTAATTTATCTATTGTCTTTGTTATAAAGTAATCTGACACATTTTTATGTGATCCACTTAATCTAGAACCATCCTGTGGATGAAATATGACAGAGCATGCCTTTTAGTGAAAAATGCTAGTCAAGCGAGGCACAGAGACCCCATGCTATACCTGGACTCTGCAACTCTGTGGGGGTTAGTGAACCAGCAGGCTTCCTGACTGTCCTGGGAGGCAAAACTGTTTTCCTCTCGGCAGAATTTAGTGGAGCAAGAAAGTGATCCTCGCGTGGTCGTAGTTGGGTAGATAGTGAGGAACTTACCCATTTTTAATCCTGATATGAAATTATTATAATGGCTTTATTGAATGCATTTCATTTATTTTCCATGGTAAAGAGTTTTCTAAGTTTTCCTAGATTTTGGGCTGCTAAAATTTGGAAAAGAAAAGAGAAGTAAGCAATATTTCTTTGAGTTGTCCTAATGTTCTGCATAGTTTATTTAGTACTTTATCTGTACTGTTTTATCAGACTCCTATTGCTGCTGTAACAAATTCCCACAAATTTGATGGCTTAAATAGAATAGATTTTTTACCTTAAAGTTTCAGAGGATACAAGTCCAAAATCAGTCTCATTGGGCTAAAGTCAAAATATTAGCAGGGCTGTTTTTATCTGGAGATTTTGAGGGGAGAATTGATTTCCTGGCCTTTTCAAGCTTCCAAAGGCTGTTTGCATTTCTTGGCTCCTAAATCCTAGTCCCCCTTTTCTGAATTTAAAGGCATCAGGATAGAATATTTCAATTGCTTTCTCTCTCTCTGTCTCTCTCTCTTTCTTTGTCTCTTTTTTTGTTTTTATTTTTTAAGATACAGTCTGGCTCTGTCACCCAGGCTGGAGTGTAGTAGCATGTCTCAGCTCACTGCAACCTCTGCCCCTGGGACTCAAGCGATTCTCCCACCTAGTCTCCTAAGAAGGAGGGACTACAGGTGTGCACCACCACACCTGGCTAACTTTTGTTATTTTTTTTTTTATTTTGTATTTGTTTCACTATGTTGCCCAAGCTGGTCTTGAACTCCTGAGCTCAAGCAATCTGCCCACATTGGCCTCCCAAAGTGCTGGAATCACAGGCATGAGCCACCATGCCCGGCCTGTTTCTGACTTTTGATTCTGCTGTTGCACCTTCTTCCTGCTCTCTGCTCTCTGACTCTAACCCTCCTGCTTTACTCTTATGGCTGTTATAATTCCACTGGACTAACTTAGCTAACCCAGGATAATCTCCCCATCTCAAGATCTTTAATTTAATCACGTTCCTAAAATTCCTGGTTTGCCTTGTAACCTAACAGAGTCCCAGATTCCAAAGATTAACATGGAGATATCTTTGTGGGACCATTAGTCAAACTTGCTCTCTCTGCCTTCTTTATTCCTACAGCAATCTAGAACTTAAGTCCTCTTTCCAATCTAAACTGAATGAAGAAACTGTTCGCATTAGTTGTCCAAGATCACTCAGTGAGTCAGTGTGACTTCCAGGGCCCTCTGCCTTTAATGCTGGTTTTGCATGGGTTTTCTGGACTGATCTCCAGGAATGTTAACTGGAGATTTTCCAGGACATGCAGGACTCTTTGATGGAAGTCCTAAAAAGAGCAGGAACAACTTTGAGCAACTTTAAGCATCCAAAATGGTATCCTGCTAAGAAGGCAATCAGTAACTGTTCTTCCATCAAATTTTCATGCGCTGACATGAAGCAACAGAAATCAGCTGCCACCTGCTCCCTCAGTGGTCATGTCAAGACATGAGGAGGGTTTGATGCCATCCCCAACATCCCCAAAGATCCCTCCAGGATCAGTTTTCTTCTTCTTGGAGGCAAGGAGATTGAACAGAGGAGTCTGCAGCTTTGTTTGCTTAGGTAGGTTGTAGGGAGTTGTTCAAAACAGCCTTTACCAGCCCCATCTCTGCATGTTGAGAAGTTTACTTTTTGCCAATAGAATGGACCTTCCGAGGACTCATCAATTACAAGACTAATTGTTTTACCCAATTGTCTTTACCTGAGTTGATAATGGAATCCAGGTGAGGCATCTCAACAGTTATGTACCTTTTCATAAAGCCAAATTGAACATTAATAGTGCAAGAGGAATTCAAGCCAGTGAGACTTTCTCACTGCAATTCCTGAAGAATTAAGCAGCACATTTTAATGTAAATGTTATCCCTGAACTTTGAGATGTGGGTCTGGGGGATGCACCCAACAAAGAAAGCTGAACAGGAGAAACACACACTGTGTGGCAGGTACAGTTTGGCTCAGATACGAAGGCCTTGTCTGGGTTCTGGCATCTCAGACCATTAATTAAACTCTCCCCACACCCCTGCTTATGTTTTTGCTTTTCATCATTTAAATCATTCATTGCGTCATTTTTTTTTGGTACCTCTCCCTTGATAAAGAGGCATAACTTACCTCCATCTTGGTCACGAATTGTTTTTAATTTTATTAAATGATTCGTATATACTTTTCTCTTTGGTATCTCTTCCCCAATGCAGAGGGCATAGCTTAAGCCAGTGTTGGTTATTGCTTTTTTGTCAACTCTCATTAGCAAAAGATTAAATGATATGGAAGACAAGACATGTAATTTACCTGAAAATTGAAAAAAAAATGAAGAGCTGAGATTTAATAAAAGGGCTCTCATCACAATGTTTGCTCTTTCAATCCATCAGAATGAACTTCAAGAAATATTTTCTTAGATTGCACCACATTTATCATATTGATTACTTAAATTCTCATGAAGCTCAGATGTTATGCCTCATTGAGAAATTCCAGGACAAGATGTTTCAGGATGCTACTATTTTGCCATGATGTTTATGAATGCTTTTAAGTGATAAATGAAAATAAATTCCAGAAAAATATCGATAATCCTTAAATCAAGTCTGTAATATTTTCTGAGACATTCTTTAGTTAGAATGATTGAGATCACCACATATTTGCAAGATTGCAACAAAGGCTGTGCTATGACTGTGTGCTCAACCTCTGTTAAGAACAAGTCAACAGTTACAGATCCAAGATCCAGGGTGAGAATGAAGGAACTCTCAGGAATTTCTGTCCAGTCTTGATGCCTAACAAAGAACCTAAATGCATGCCATTATAAGGGTTTACAAAAGCCACATTAGCAACTATTTGTTCATTCTTTTAAAAAATAGACATTTTGCTTTAAAGGAAAAAAATAAAATAGGATTTTAGCAATTAACCAAGCAGATATTCTTTTAATGATTAAATATATGCAGGTGTCTATTTACATCGTGGCAGTAGAAAAGCCAAGATAAAATAAAACTCTCTAGAAGTTTCCTCTATGTAAGAAACTTGAGCAAGACGTTCTGCTCATGTCCACAGTGAGGAAGCACTCCCCTGCCTTGTTGAAGAAACACCTAGAAAACTATTCTATTACTCCAGATTATCTCAAGCAGATTTTTGTTAATAATATCCAAGAAGACCCCAAACCCAGAAGTCATGTACTAAGAAGAATGCCTGCTTCTGATGTTTCTGAGAGCCCTGGAATTTTCAGTATTTCCTGGGGAATGCCTATTTTTAATACTCTGTGATGTGGTACTTTGATGCGGAAAGAATGTTTAATAAGTAAAGGATAATCTAGTGGAAAGATTCAAGAAAGTCTGACATCATTTGATATGAGTAAAATAAACCCAATGAAAAGAGATTCTAAAATCAGCCCTTTTGTTTCATTAAACATTCTTGTGATATTTGTCACATATAAAAACAAAACCTCAAGTCTTCTGTGATTGCCATCATATTTTTCTTCCTGCAAATGTAATCACAGATAGGCCACTATGCCTTTTAATGGGAGGAAAAGGCATTTTGAACTCACTTTCATGGGGCTGACTTCAAAATGTTAAAGTTACTGATCATGCATATTTAATAGTATATTGCCATGAGCACAGTTGCAGATACATATACCTCCTGTGGCACTAGTGATGTGTTTACTGAACCAAGGTATCCATTTATATCTGCACCAAATTGAAGGTTAGGACTCCTGAGCTTTAGGGTTTTGTTAATTGCATATGTGTCTTCAAAAGATGTTATTTTTGGAGATTTTCCTTTTAGAGTTATCTGAGTGCTCTCAAGATTTTAGGAAATTTTATCCTAGAACTTCTTTAGAAGAATCCTTTAATGTATTTACATATCATGGGCCACTTAATATATGTGTTACTGGCTGTGAAAATTCCTCCTGCAGACTAACGTCATCATAAATGTGATGCACTCAGAATGCAATGCAAGAGGCATATGAGATAATGATACATAAACCCATTCATATGCTTTTCAAATTGTATAGTATTTTTACCTATATTCTTCTGTTAAATACAGGATTATGCAAGATACAGAAAAACCCACTTCTGTTTATCAAATTCACAGTTTTTATTGTTATTTTAGGTGCTGGCGATTTTCCCAGGTTGGGGAATGCAGAGGTAGCCAAGACTAAAGGTCCCTGTTCTCTTTGTGCTTAAATTCTAATTGCAGGGGACAGACTGAAACTTATCAACCCCATAATTTCATAAGAAGATATAACAAGATAATGTGAGGAAGCATGGTGGATGGAGAAGGCTGAGGGGCCTGTTAGAGGGACCAGGCAGGGAGACTTCTCTGGGGATGTGATAACTGGTTGAAATACAAATTGCAGAAGGTCCCAGACCTAGGAGGACCTGAGGAAAAGTGTTCCCAGCAAAAGGAGCGGGAGCTATCAAGGGCTTGAATCAGGAGCCGAGTGGCTTCTCTGAGAAACATAGGGGCCAGCAAGACAGCTGGGGAGAAAGAGGCAGGAGCCAGACTACACGTGGGGCTTGCAAGGTGGGCCAATTACTTGGGATTTTATATCAAGTGGGAAGTCACTGAAGGGTTTTGAGTAAGATAGCAATGTAAACCGATTAACCTCCTTAGAGGATCCTTCTGGCTCCTAAGTAGAGGATGGGTTGGAGAAGGGAGGGGTGTTAGTAGGGTGACGCCTTAGAAGCTGTGGCATACTATGGCAGCAGTACAGGTGGCGACAGGAGTAGCTTAGGTGAAAGTGGACAGATTTAGGACATATTTTTAAGTTGATTTATTGTAGATTACTTTTGGATTAGATGTCCAGTGAGATAAAAATAAAATAAAATAAAATAACCAAGAGAGCTTTCTGGGTTTTGAGCTTGAGCAACTGGATGATGGTTGGTGTGACAGCTAACTTTTCAACATCTTTGGTCACATTACTTATTGGGAGGTAGGGAAGAGTAGAAATCCAGAGTTGAGTTTTGAACAGCTAATTTTGAGATACCAAGCTGGCAACTGTAAGTAAGATCTGGAACTAAAGATTGTGAACTTGAAAGTCATCAGCATACAGTTGGTATTTCAAGCTAGGGGACCAGATGACATGCCCCAAAGAGACAGTGGGATTAGAAAAGATAAAAAGCGTCCAGGACTAAACCTCAAAACACACGAATATTTGAGCAGGAATAGAGGAAGATGAATAAGCCCAAGTCCTGAGAAAAATCAACCAATTATATAGATGATTTGTTTTTTCCTAATTTGGTCTTGAAGTCCCTCTCAAGATAGTGGCTGTAAATTCTAGCCCTGCCCCGATGGGGGTCCTGGGGATGTGGTCTGGATGTTTCCCACGTGCCTTTCGTGGGATCCTTCTTTGTCCTGTTGGACGGCCTAAGTGTCCAGCCTGTGGCCAGGTGCCCCTCTCACGGGAAGCTTGTTTATCCTGGCACATGCCCTTGTGGCTCTCATCTGATCTGTGTCCAGTTTATTCCTACCAAGACAGCCATTCTCCCCGAGAGCCCTCACCAGGAAAGAAGTTAGGATGGGGTAGAGGAGGCGACTCATCAGAACCCGTGAAATGACAGAAGCAGTTTATTGTTTACATACCTGGATAAGAGAGGGCAGCACAATTTGCATTAGGATGGGGTAGAGGAGGCGACTCATCAGAACCCGTGAAATGACAGAAGCAGTTTATTGTTTACATACCTGGATAAGAGAGGGCAGCACAATTTGCAAGGCGAGCAAAAAGTAGGGAGCCATCCACAACACACAGCCTCACCCAGCAGATGCAGAACAAGAGAGAGAGAGGAAGCTGTGGGCCAAAGCCTTTATTGGGGTTCAGGACATTATGCAATCAGGTTTCTAATTGGTGGGTTTCAAACAAGTGGGCACATGCCCTATGGTGTCATGCTGTGACTGAAAGAAGGTTCATATGAGTGAGATACCTGTGCAGTCTATGCAGGGTGTGGGGATTAATAGGGTGAGTCAAGCAGTCTATGCAGGGTGTGGAGATTAGTAGGATGTATCCAGCTGTCCCATGGGGAGGTGGTTACCAGGAAGCAGTGTACAAGGCAGAGAACTGCAAGAAGGTGGGGGGAATGGAAACTGTCAAAGATGATTAGGCTTTGCTCCTGGTATGAGTAAGACCAATCTACATTTACAATATATGCCAAAACAACAAAAAATTATGAGAATTGACTACAATAGGGGAAAAGCCGGAGAGAATGGTTTAATAGAATCCAAGAGAAGAAGGTATAAGTGGAATGGATAGTGGCCAACATAGTCACATGCTGAAGAGTCATAGTGAGAAGAGGATAAAGGAGTGACCACTGGTCTCGATCAAATGGTCACCAGTGGCCTGGACAATTTGATCTAAGTGGAGCAGTCGTGCTTAAGTGGCTGAGGTTGGATGAGGAGGAGACGGGAGGTGCGGAAGCCGTGCAGTGAGCTCCCACACCTCTTCTGATGCATGTAGCAGGGAAGAGAAGCCAAGAAATGCAGAGGAGTTTGCTTGCTCAAGGTTTGCTATGCTCATGGCATAAATCAAAGTCATATTACATATCTTAATATGGCATCTTTAGTAATACATTTTAAACTGCCTGTTAATTATTTCTAATTTATTACGTCACATAGTTTTCCTACCTGTGTTGTATTCTGAATCATTTATTCTAAGGAAGGGATGGGCAGAGGGGTTGGTTGATTTTTGCAGAAAGGCAACTTAGTTGGGGCCAGGTGCAGTGGCTCACGACTATAATCCCAGCACTCTGGGAAGGCAAGGTGGGTAGATCACCTGAGGTCAGGAGTTCAAGTCCAGCTTGGCCAACATGGTGAAACCATGTCCCTACTAGAAATACATAAATCAGCTGGACACGGTGGTTAGCACCTGTAATCTCAACTACTTGGGAGCCTGAGGCAGGAGAATCACTAGAAACCTGGAGGCAGAGGTTGCAGTGAACCAAGATCACACCACTGCACTCCAGCCTGAGTGACAGAGTGAGACTCTCCAAAGAAAAAAAAGGCAACTGAGTTGTTGTATTACATTTACTAAATCACAGCTGTGATCCATTGCATAGGTAGCTAATGTTCTGGTAACAGCTAATAAAAAGGTTTTAATCCAAATAGAAACAGAGGCAAATGCTAGAAAGCACAAAAAGGAATAAAATGTGGACAAGATTTTAGGTAAAATGATGAGAATACATTAAGACAGAAATTCAAGCCTCTACTAAGTTTAACTATGTTTTAGAAACTTTAAAGTAAAAATATAAAATTAAATGTTAAAAGTAAACCAACTGATCCTCTAGGCAATAGAATCAGCACATATCAGTGCGTGTCATGCTATAACCATATTCCAGGAAAGAAATGCTACCCTGAGCTTGAGAGTTTCAAGGTTGGGCAGTTTAACTACAAGCACATTCCTCATTATAGCAATGGAAAAAGCAAGGCTAGCAGCTTCTCCTCCAAATAAACATCAATCAGCAGACAGTGGAATTATTAGAGCTGAAATCCAAAAATAAAAAAGCCGGAGGTTGCAGCCCCAGCCATCTCCTTGGGTTAAACGTGAGAAAGCAGTAACAGCTATCCTGAGTGCTTCTCACTGCTGTGCTGTGGACACGTGCTGCTGGTCCACACTGCTGGTGATTGATCAGATTCAAAGTGACAGAAGGTCAGCAAATCATGTTTGGCCTCCAGATGGAATTTTCTTTGTTATCATATGTTTGTGTGTGTCTGGTTCTATTTTCTATACCTTTCTGGTATAGAAATCCTGAGGCAGATTCTCCAGAAAATTAAGACTTTATTTTCTAAACAAGTAGCATAAAATAAACACACGAATATTTTATCATTGACTGTAGAATGAGTTGAGACCTGTTCAGAATGCAAGGCTCAGCCTGTGACCTCTTCCCTGAAGGAAATGACCATCCCTTGGATGAGGTTTACTTAGTAGTGTGGATTCTGTCACTCTAGTGTGTTCCTGTTTTTCTGGAATAGGAACCAATGATTGGAGGAAGAAAAGTGCATTTGAAAGAAACAAAACGCGCTCCCAGCATGAGGCATGAGTCTTGCAGGAGTCTTAGCACAGTGTCTTGCAGGAGTCTTAGCACAGGCTCTTCCTGTGACTCTGCCAGTCCAGGGATCACTGGAATGCAGCACCCATTCCAGCAGCCACCTAAGAGTTTGATCCTGGATGAAATGACTCAGAGAGCCATTTCCTAGGGTCATTGTCTTCCTAGCTGGCATGTTTATGGCCCATTTCTGCCATCCTGAAACTAGACTCCGAAATCTATGGTGGATATACGATTTGGTCTGTGTCCCCACCCAAATCTCATCTTCTAGCTCCCATAATTCTCATGTGTTATGGGAGAGACTAGGTGGGAGATCTTTGAATCATGGGGGCAGGCCTTTTCCATGCTGTTCTCATGATAAGCCTTATGAGATCTCATGGTTTTAAAAACAGGAGTGGTTTCAACCAGGCTTGGTGGCTCATGCCTGTAATCCCAGCAGTTTGGGAGACTGACGTGGGTGGATCATGAGGTCAGGAGTTTGAGACCAGCCTGGCCAACATGGTGAAACCCCATCTCTATCAAAGATATAAAAAATTAGCTGGGCGTGGTGGCACGCACCTGTAATCCTAGCTACTCGGGAGACCAGGGCAGGAGAATCGGTTGAACCTGGGAGATGGAGATTGCAGTGAGCCAGGATGACACCATTACACTCCAGCCTGGATGACAGGGTGAGACTCTGTCTCAAAAACAAAAAGGAGTTTCTCTGCACTTGCTGTCGTCCATGTAATATACGACTTGCTCCTCCTTGCCTTCTACCCTAATTGTGAGGCCTCCCCAACAACATGGAACTGTAAGTCCATTAAAACTCTTTCTTTTGTGAATTGCCAGTCTTAAGTATGTCTTCATCAGCAGTGTGAAAATGGACTAATACAGGTGGCAATGGCTATGATTTCATTAGTTTTCTTCAGAGTGTTAGAATCTACTACAGTGCCCTGTGTGGAGTAAGTGAGGACATACACTCTCCAAACACCGGCTGACAAAACACCGAAATATATTCTACACTGGCTTGCTCTTGCTTGCTTGCTCTCTCTCTCTGTCTCTCTCCCTCTCCCTCCCTCCCTCTCTCCCTCTCCCTCTCTCTCTGAGCAAACTTGATAATATGTATTAATTTGTACATGAAATTAATTAGAGCAATATGAGCCTGGGAAGAAGAACAAAGCATTGCAAATCTCCGCTCTTTATCCTTGCTTGCTGTTTGAAGTTCAAAATGACCAAGAGTCCACTGCAGAGCAGTGAGAAAGGATCAGGATATCTGTTGCCGCTTTCTCACATTTAACCCACAGAGATAACTGGAGCTGCCACCCGTGGCCTTTTAATTTTGTAATCATTAGTTTTTATCAATAGTCCTAAAACTATGTCTTCCAATATTTTGTATTCCTCATGGTCTATAGCAATCCTTGGACTCCTGAGTTATTCTTACACCCTCTTGAGTCTCCATTCATAAATCTCTCCCTTTATCTTTTCTAAATTCTATGCAGGTTAAATGCGTATTTGCACACACCATATCTTCATGACTGCTCTGGATGAGCTCAGGTATTATTGTGTACATCTTCCCATTCATTATGAGGCTCACTTACATCATCAGTCACGAAAGTAATAGTTGGTCATCTTGAAACTTCAAACACCAACCAGGGTAAACAGCAGAGATTTACGATGCTTTGTTCTCCCTCCCAGGCCTGTCTTCCTCAAGTTTCTATTGTGATTTTGGCTGACATATTTCTATGAACTTGAATTATTTTAGCCTCATTGTTATGAAAGTGATCAGCCTCCTTCCAGTAGGGAGTGTAGATACGGGATTTTTTGTGTGTTATGAAAGATGCAATTTTTATGTCAAAGATAAAATACAAGCTTGACATCACCCCAGCCTGTTCAATTAATCCAGATCTGAGGAAGAACAAGCATTTAAACTAGTCTTTATTAAAACACTTGGCTGAGGGATACAATTCTGACGACAGTTTGCAGGGTAATGAATCTTTAAAACAGTGTTAGATTTTGATATTGATAAGTACAATACTTAACATAATATTATTCCAGACCTCTGCTGGTGAATTTTATTAACAAGTCAAGGAAAAAAATGTTTAGAGGAATACTTAGGAGTGGCTATTGCAAGGGGTGGGTCAGTACAAAGAGACAAATGTCAAACCACAGATTCTACCCTTTACAGAGGCAGATACATCATGGTCAAAATCTGGGCTCAGAAGACATAACACTTTTATATGTGTGGGCCCCTTAAAAAGATATGAATGGGATTGTGAATGCTTTATTGAAAAACAGAGGAAAAGTTTTCCATTATAGAGCAATGTACTTCATCAGCTGACATAAATGAACATAAAATGTGACAAATTCTATGTTAGAGATGATTGAAAAATCTCTCAAAGTTGCTGATGAATAATGGGAAAAATTTTAAACATCTTTAAATAAAGTTTGTTTTTTAGATGTTTCATGAAAAATGGTAACTTCGTTTCTCATGTAAATTAGCATTTATGACTACTGTCTTCTGCCTTTGATAACATTATTTCTTTTTTCATTTAATTGGGAAATGAACAATAAAAGAAGGAAGCCTAGAGCAGGTCAAATCAAGAATATTATTATACGGAAAGAGAGAAATATACCAATTTTATGGTATTTCGTGGATGTTGTCTCTATGCAATGACTAGTTTAATTATTTCATATCTTGCTATCTTTCTTTACCCTTGAAACAGAGGTTGATAGCTAGATTATCTTCTAAGTCTAAAGAAATAACAGCTAATATGATTCTCCAGCTGTGAATGGATTTGGAAAATTTGCTTTTCTGATACTTCAAAGAAATTTTTTTGCTTGGTCGTTGTTCAGTCTTTCATCATTGGAGTACTGGTTGAGTAGAGAGATAAGAAATTTGAAAAGCTGATCCTACCCTGTCTGTCTTCCCTGTCACTCTATGCCTTTCAAGGCAGGAAATTACAAGAACTATGAGACCCAGTTTTGATGCTCTGCAGTCACAACCCCTTTTGCAAGGATGTGGGTAGGGACCCAGACACCCTATGATGCCTGCAGCCCTTTACAACTGCCGAGGTGGGGGATTCAGCACCTGACAAAGATGTGGTTAGTTCTGTAGATTACATGGGGGCCAGACTGCCTATTATATCTGTCCTAAGATCCACAGATTCTATGAGTCTCAATCTATATTGATTGTGCTAAAACTAGAGTTGTAAAAAATGCAGATGAAAAACACAGAGATGGGGGGTGATCCAAGATGGCCGTTTAGGAACAGCTCAGGATTGCAGCTCCCAGTGAAAGCGCAGAGGGTGAGTGGACGCCGTGTTTTTATTGCCCACAGACTAGGAAATTCCCGGGCAGAGGTGCTCCACGGTCACCAGCGCGGCTGTTTCGGCCAGCGTGGCTGTGCCGGCCAGGGCCGCTGCTTTGCCCCGCGCGGCTGCTTTGTC
>NW_016107499.1:4101731-4109609 GCF_001604975.1 Cebus imitator | reverse complement strand
GGAGACAGAATTTCACTCTTGTTGCCCCAGGCTGGAATGCAGTGGCATGATCTCAGCTCACTGCAACCTCCGTCTCCCACGTTCAAGCAATTCTCCTGCCTCAGCCACCTAAGTAGCTGGGACTACAGGTGACCGCCACTACTCCCAGCTGTTTTTTTTTGTTTGTTTGTTTGTTTGTTTGTTTTTTGTATTTTTAGTAGAGATGGGGTTTCACCATGTTGGCCAGACTGGTCTCGAACTCCTGACCTCAGATAATCCACCCAGTTGGCCTTCCAAAGTGCTGAGATTACTGGTGTGAGCCATCATGCCTGGCCTTCTTCTCTTAACATAGGTGTTCATATTCCAGAGAAGTCACAGCAAAATTTTTGTTCAGGTTTATAGAATTCTGAGTTGTCATCTTCTTGGTAGAAAAACTGAGTAATCTGCTTGTGATGCTCGCGTACTACATATTATGCATGTGAATATGCACAATTCACATTTCTTGTGCATCAGTTTCCCTTTCTGAAAAGTAAAAAAAAAAAAATGAAGAATATTAACTTGAGAACTGATTTATAATCTTAAGTGAAGTTTTGGTTAATTCTGATAATTACCGAGAGTGTTCCAGACGAACGAGATAAGTGCTAAGTAATGAACATCATTTTTCTTTCCATTAAAATGTAAAAGGGGACTAGAAGAAATACATGTCCAGTATTAGATAAAAGGCTTTGAAAAAACTATATATCTGTCATCCTTACCTCCTCACTTACTCTAAGTTTATGTAGAAAGGTTAGAGAATCAGTAGATTTGAGAAGGGGGATGTCTTTGACTTAAAAAAGGCTTGTTAGAGTCCTCTGCATTTTATATATCTTGGCTTTCTCTTAGAGTGAGGGATTTTTCTCTTATTTCAAGGCTACCTCAGGAAGTTTCAAAAGATTTGATGAGATAGGGAAGGCTGGTATATACAAAGATGAGACTGATGTCAATCATTACTCCAACAAGATGCTTTTTTAGCTGATAAATCTTGGCTTGTTCTTTGTTGCTATTGGAGAGAAGTGTGCCAAAATGGGTTTTGTGCTCATGGGGCCTGACCCTCTGAAGAGTTTAATCAATGCAAGCATAGACACCTGTCTTTTGTCTTAAGGCACTTAAGACCAAAAACTCTTAAGGCACGAGACTGGCTTGGGTGAATTCACCAGCAGTGAGCAAAGGGAATGTTGCAGGGAGAGATTGAGCTGGGTTTCTGTGCCTCTGGAGATAAAACAAAGCTGTGTATCCCATGGTCAGCTTGAAGGGACATTACCTTTGTAAAAAATTGGCAACCTTGGAGGTCTCCTCTGCAGAGTAAATTGCCTTTAAAAGATCCCCAGTGCACCCCCATAATAAAAATAACATTTGAGTATATTTGCTATTGAGGTTATACCAATGCTAGATTACAAATACACCAGCAAGGGCTGAGTGTTGTGGCCCATGCCTGTAATCCCAGCACTTTGGGATGCCAGGGAGAGCAAATCACTTGATGTCAGGGGTTCGAGACCAGTCTGGCCAATATGGCGAAAGTCTGTCACTAAAAAAATGTATATAAATTAGCCAGGCATGGTGGGGTGTGCCTGTAATCCCTGCTACACAAAAAGCTGAGGCATGAGCATTGCTTGAACCCGGGAGGTGGAGGTCGCACTGGCTGGGATCTGGCCATTGCACTCCAGCCTTGTTGACAGAGTGAGACTCCATATCAAAAACAAAAACCAAAACCAAAATAAAAACACCAGCTGCAGGTAGTACCTTCCCCAGCCCATTGCCTTACTTCACTCCCTGTTTCCCATCCCCAGAGGAGCCAGAGGCAGCTCAGTCTAGCAAGGAGAAGCAGTGGATGCCTCAAGAAAGGATACCACACCTTTTCCTGCTGCTCTGAATTTTTCAGACCAGAGTCCAGCCAGAGAAAAGACATGCTTAAAATGGACAGCAGCTTATAATGTTGATATTAATGTTAGCTGGACTTCTTTAATATATAAAAATGAGTTTTCTAGTATCTGAAAGGAACCAAGAATGATTTTGCATCTAAACATACTATCCAAGGGCGTGAAGGTAAGAGCTGACAGACATTACTTCAAGGAAGAAGGAGAAAGAAATATGGTTTTTATACATTGTACAGCATTGAGTTTAGCTTTGTAAAAATATTAGTACTGCCTTATCAATTACATTTTCAAAATATTACTCAAATATATTACTCAAAATATTACTCAACTATGTGTTTGATCCTCGTTGACTTCATATTAGTCCAAAACAATGACTAGTCTCACTTAAATAATTGCACCAGTTTCTGATTTGATCAGACTCAGGTCTGAAGATTTCACAGAGCAGCAGGAAGACAGTGTGACATTCCTTCTTGAGGCATTCACTGCCTCTCCTCACTAGATTGTGCTGCCTCTGGCCCCTCCGGGGATGGGAAACAGGGAGAGAGGTGAGGCAATGGGCTAGGGAAGGTATTATCTAGCTGGTGTATTTGTAATCTAACATTGGTATACTCTCTATAGCAAATACACTCAAATGCTTTTTTTATTATCGAATGGGGGTGCACTGAGGATCTTTTTATTTTTCTTGTACTTTAAAGTCTGGGGTAGGTGCCCATCCCGCAGGGTTGTTGCATAGGTGTACACATGCCTTGGTGGTTTGCAATCTGTTCCCTTCTCACCTACATCAGGCATTTCTCTCAGTGTTTTCCCTCCCCAGCCTCCTTGCCCCCCACGGTTCCTCCCCAGTGTGTGATGTTCCCCTCCCTATGCCCACATGTTCTCATTGTCCACCTGCCTATGAGTGAGAATATACAGTGTTTTGTTTTCTCTTCTTGCGTCAGTTTGCTGAGAATGATGGTTTCCAGTTTCATTCATGTCCCTACAAAGGACATGAACTCGTCGTTTTTTTTTTTTTATGGCTGCATAGTATTTCGTGGTGTATTTATCCAGGAGAACTTCCCCAACCTAGCAAGGCAGGCCAACATCCAAATCCAGGAAAGACAGAGATACGTCTCAAGAAGTACAACCCCAAGGCACAAAATTGTCAGATTCACCAGGGTTGCACTGAGGATCTTTTAAAGGTAATTTACTCTGCAGAGGAGACCTCCAACATTGCCATTTCTTTTCAAAGACAAGGAAATAATAACATTAAGTGAAGCTTTTTCACTTAAAAAAAACTGGGGACACAACTGACCACTGGAGACACAGCTTTGGTTTCATCCCTAGAGGCACAGCAAGCCAGCTTAAGCTCTCCCTGCAACAGTCCCGTGGCTCCTCCACTACAGGTGAATCCAGCTGCTTCTACTGTTTCTCCTCCAATCCTCCTCTCTCACTCCTCTACAGAGCAAGAGGAGTGATTTTCTCAGAAAATAATTTAGGTCACATTTAACTTCTTTTCTTAAACATTGAAGTGGGTCCATATTACATTTACTACAAAATCTAGATTACCTTGGCCCACATGATCAGTTCTCCACATGTTTCTCCACCTTCTTTTAAAGCATCTTCCCCATTTCTGTCCTGTGCTTCAGACTCGCTAACCTCCTATGATCATATTCTGGCTATTGGTAAGCTCTTTCTTGCATGTGATTCCCAGTGTCTCTTCTCTCCATCTCTGCAGATGGCCAAATTAACTCCACATTCCCTCTTCAGAGAAGACTTCCTTGACCTCCCTATATGAATGAAGTTTCCTATGCATTTCTCCATCTTGACTAATTATTTTCTTCTTAATAGTATTTATTGACGACTCATCACCCTCTTAACAAAAATATTAATTGTATGCTGAGTCTTTTTGATAAATTTTTCTATGAAAAAGAGTGTCTCCACACTTCAGACAGTGTCTGCACATGGCAGACCTTCAATGGAATGGACTCCCGTGTTACCATCATTGTCTTTTGGAGGCCATATAATGAGACATGAAATGAAGGCCATATAAAAAATTTTAACTGCTTACTATTTATGCCGGTATTAACTTGAATTTATTTTTTAATTAGTAAGATCTAGGTTTAAAATTGTGCTGTGTATGAATTTTAGCACATTTAATTAACTAAAATCTTGGCCATTTATCTGTTAAATAATAAATAGTAATACTTGGCCAAACAATCTATTAAGTAAAACACAATATTTAAAGACCCTGAGACTTAAAGTCGATAGCAGAGTCCAAGGTTATGATTAACTCCTCTCTCTTCTTCAAACATATAAAAATATGTTACATATTTAAAAGTCATAGATTACTATTCTTATAAATAGGTAAATTTGTATCGAGAATGTATTCATTATTAAATACATATATATGTTTACCACAAAAACTACTAACATGAAATGTGGTATGTGTTAAAGTCAAAGAAATACATGGGAATGTCTCCAGTTTCCCTGCAGTGTAGGATTTAGATGGTAGAACCCACAGAGGTGATTCTGATAGGTGAACAAACACAACACAGAATATATTTTTAAAAGACTCTGGACTATAATTTGTATTGGTAAAGTAAAAATCCAAGTCCAAGCATAAAACTAACAACAGAAAAGACAACCAATAATGCTATTATAAAAAATTAGTCTATTCCTGGTAATAGCAAATTATATCAAATTATTCAATTGAATTTAATATAAATATGCCTAAGGTCATCTGATATATTAAAACTTTAATAGGTATACAAATTATGAAAGATACTGTAAAAATACATTATCTGAATCAAATTTGAATTGGGGCCTAGAAATATGCATTTCTTAGAAGCTCCCAAGTAATACTAATGCTGGTGATCTGAGAACCACATTTACTACAAGATTTAGAGATAATAGGTTAATGTAATAAGTTGGAAATTGTGGAAATGAAAATAATAAACAGCAATATCAAACAATTCAAAATACAGGAAGCTCTAGGTTGGATAAAGCGAAAGACAAAATTCACATTGAAATATTCAGAGAAGAATCAGTCCACAAAAATAATGAGAAATACATATATAAAACAAGAATTAACAGACACAAAGGACTTATTAATCTTCCAGAAGAAGCACCCTCTCCTAAATTATCATGTATAAAAAGCAGAATGAGAAAACTAAAGCAAAAATTCCGAATAACTCACAAAGAAAAAGACAGATCTCTTCTAATGGAAGTATAATAATGTACCAGCAGACTTATCCTCAGCAATTAGAGGTGTCAGAAGGGGGAAGGGAAGAAAAGTAAGCATGTTCTGCCTTATGTTGTATTCTGGCCTTGAACAGATTGAATAAGGTCCATTCACATTCAGGTGGAGAATCTGCTTTACTCAGTGTATTAATTTAAACATTAATCCATCTAAAAATGCTTTCAGAAACACAGGCAGAATAATGTTTAACCAAATATCTGGGCACCTAATGATCCAGTCAAACATAAAACTAACCATTTTAGGTAGACAGATTTGCCTACTGGTATATGTTGTATATGTTACCATTCTTTTGACTCATAAATACATATATTTGACTCATATAAATATATATATATGTAACTCATATAAATATATAAATAACATATACATT
Organism: Cebus imitator; assembly: GCF_001604975.1. Classification (NCBI taxonomy): domain Eukaryota; kingdom Metazoa; phylum Chordata; class Mammalia; order Primates; family Cebidae; genus Cebus; species Cebus imitator. Next base: position 4,104,109 of record NW_016107499.1, on the reverse strand, counting down.
GACTCATCTATGTATATTTGACTCATAAATATGTATTTTTTCCATCTGACTTCTTGGTTGTCTCTCTTACTGTCTCTGAAGAAAGTTATTTGGTGATTACTTCACTGTGGGTCCCTGAGTATTACGCTATTTAGATTTTATATATCCGAAAAAGCTTTTGCTTTTTATTTGTGGACACAATTGAAACAGGAAATTCTGTCATTCGGGACAACATGGATTAACCCAGTGGTCATTACATTAAATGAAATACCCAGGCATAGAGAAACAAATGTTATATGATCTCACTTATATGTAACATCAAAAACAATAGCACTCCTAGAAAACAAAATGGTGGATACAATAGGCTCAGGGGGAGGGGTGAAAGAGAAAGGGGAGTTGTTGGTCAGTAAGTATAGTTACAGTTAGATAAGAGGAATAAGTTCTTGTATTTTATTGTACAGTAGAGCAACTAGAGTTACTAAAATTGTTTTCTATAAAATAGCTGAAAGTATTTTGAATATTTTCACCACAAAGAAATAATGAATGTTTGAGATAACGTATGCTAATTATTCTGATTTAGTCATTATAAAATGTATACATAGAGTGAAACATCATAATGGACGTCATAAATGTGCACAATTTTTGTCAATTAAAAGTAAAATTTAAAATATTTAACTGGTATGGTGGCTCATGCCTGTAATCCTAACACTTTGGGAGGTTGAGGCAGGTGGATCACTTAAGGTCAGAAGTTTGAGACCAGCCTGACCAATATGGGGAAACCCTGTCTCTACTAAAAATACAAAAATTAGCCAGGCATGGTGGCAGGCACATGTAGTCCCAGCTACTCAGGAGGCTGAGACAAGAGAATTGCGTGAACCTTGGGAGATGGAGGTTGCAATGATCCGAGATCCTGCCACTGCACTCCAGCCTTGGTGACAGAGTGAGAATTCATCTCAAAAGAAATAAATAATAAAAATAAATAAAATATTTAAAGTCCCATAGAATTATAAGGCAACGTTTTTAACATAGCTATGATACTTGAAGATTTTAATATGTTTCTTAAAATTGTAGGTAAAGTTGATAAAATATTAGTAAGGATATTGAAGATTTGACAACACAGTCCATCTGATCTAACATGGATGTTAACCCCTGACACACGTAATAAGACATACATATTTTTTAAGGACACATGAATTATATTTAAAATGAATGATTATGTATTTACAAAGAAAATCTTAAAAATTAAATAATTTTTATCATAGAAAAAGCAATGCAATTCAATATCAAGTTTTTTAATCAGAAAAAAATTAATTTGAAAAATATAAAGTGCATTTTGAAATAATTGTAAACAGAAATCCATATGATAAACTATAAATATTTAAAACTGAATAAAAATGAATGTAATTATGTTTAAAATTTTGTAAGATTTGGTCAAACTGCTGATTAGAGGCAAATTAGAGCAAATTAAAGAATTCATGCAATTATATTAAATATTGTAATTCATGAAAATAAAGGAGTAAACAGAAAAGTAGGAGAAGGTAAATGATAAATAGATGTATTTTGTTAATGTTATCTAAATAACAATAAAATAGAAACATTAAATCTTGGGAGAAGAAACTATAAAGATAATAAGGAAAACAAAAACGTAATTCTTTGAAAAACTAAAAATGCAAAATGATTTATCAAGGCAAACTAGAAAAAAACATGAAAAAGCAAAACAACAGAGTTAGACTGGCAGAAGTTGTTTAACAATCTTAAGACTATGAAATGGCAAGATACTTGAAAAAGATATAGGATATTTCAAAATATCAGTTAATATTAATGAAATACAAAATCATTACTTGACTCAGTGGCCAAAAAACATTTCTTCAAAAAGTTTTAGAAAATGTCTGTCCCATATATCTTTGAATGTTTTAAAAAAATCTTTCAATAAACAGACAACACTAATTTTATTCAAGCTGTTCAAAGAATAGAAAAAGAAGAAGTACACCATAACATATTTTATGGGACCTATGTAACCTCGATGATAAAACTGGACAAAAATAGTACAAGAAAATACAATTGTAGAGCAAACTCATTTGTGAACATAGATGTAGAAAGCATGCAAACTTTTACCAAATTAAAACCTGCATTGTTTGTACATAAATCACATTTAAAATAAATCATATTTAAATTTGTTCTAGCAGTAACAAATGGCTTTCTTATAAAAAATTGTCAGTATATTTATACATTAAAAAAATAAGATATTACTGTAGCCTTGTAGTATAGTTTGAAGTCTGGTAGTGTGATGCCCCCCGCTTTGTTCTTTTTGCTTAGAATTGACTTGGCTATGCGGGCTCTCTTTTGGTTCCATATGAAGTTTAAGGTGGTTTTTTCCAGTTCTGCAAAGAAGGTCAGTG
>NW_016107499.1:4079184-4100146 GCF_001604975.1 Cebus imitator | reverse complement strand
TGTTTTAAAGACTGTACATTTGGGCAATTAACTTCCTGGGTATTTATAGATTTATATTTTGAGTCTATTTAAATTTGTTTATTTCATGAAATTTTCAGAAAGGTTAAAACTGTCTCATTTATAAATATTTAAAGAGCTACTAGATATGCTAGCTATCCTTGATAAAAACAGATACCACATGGATGGAACATGATAAAGTGATTTGTTTACTTTGTTATCAGGAAATAATGGCTTATAAAAAATAAAAACTTTCATGTGAAAAACATAAGTACTGTGTTCATTTAGCTATGATCTTAGGATGCTAGAGTTCTGTTGTGCATTTGACACTGAGGAATAAGATTTGGTTTTTTTTCAATGACTTCACAATTATTCCAACAATAAAAAATATTCATGAAATGAATTCTATTTCACACATTCAATCACTTTTTAGTGTTCAAGAACTTCAAAATTGATGTATATATAAAGTATTAGATTTTTTATGATTCATTATTGTGAGATAAAAAGCATTGTTTTTACATATTAGTACATTAAATACTTCTGTTCTATTATTAGAACCTATTTTTAAAAAGGATCATAATACGAATATTTTAATAGCTATATGTTAACACTTGAAAGTTTTGTTTTCTGTGTACTTTAAAAATATATAATCTTTTTTACATTCTTGTAAATTAAAATATCAATTAAATATATTTCTCATTTATTTCTTGCTAGCATCTAATAAAAATATTCCTTTAGCCCATGCAGAAATTAAACTGGAAAGCTTTATTTTCTTTTCCCCAATGATAATATTTTTTAAAATTTTGTGCTTTATAGCAGTTTTATGTGGTGTTAATATCTTGCTGTAGCATGAATCTTGAGGTTGTGTTTTCTTATTCATTTACTCTCATCTGCTGAAAAGAAATTCCTATGTTTCTGCTGCAACCTATTGTGTTTGCACCTTTTAAAAGTTTGTTTTGTACTTCCTTGCTGAATACTTTAGCCATTTATTTACTACCTGTATTTTTGGAAGGAATAATAAAAATAATTTTCCCTTTCTATGTTTGAATCAAAGTGATTGTTTTTAAGTTTTCCTAATTTTACTTTTACTTTAATTCCAAATGAGTTGTTCTAAAATTAATCTCACTTATATTGTACTTAATATACTATTTTAAAGTATAATCTTTACAGCAATAATTAAAATGATTATGTTTTCAAACTTTTTGTTTTTAATTTTATGTGGGTATATAGTAGGTGTACATATTTATAGGATACATGAAATGTTTTAATAAAAGCATGCAAGATGGATGATCCCATCAAGGAGAAGAGGGTATCCATGGCCTCAAGCTTTTATGCTTTTGGTTACAAACAATCCAATTACACTCTTAGTTATTTTAAAATGTAAGATTATTGACGATAGTCACCCTGTTCTGCTATCAAAGAGGAGGCCTTATTCATTCTTTTTGGTTTGTTTGTTTGTTTGTTTGTTTGTACACGTTAACCATTCTTTTCTTCTTCCAGTTCCCCACTAACCTTCTCAGCCTCTGGTAACAGGCCTACTACTCTCTGTTTATGAGTTCAATTGTTTTGATTTTTAGATTCCACATATAAGTGGGAATATGAAGTGTTTGTAACATCACGATCTTCAGTTCCATCCTTGTTGCAAATGACAGGATGTCATTCTTTTTCAGGGCTGAATAATAGTCCTTTGGGTATATGTACTGCATTTTCTTTATTCATTCATTTGTGAATAGACACTTAGGTTGCTTCCAGATCTGAGCTATTGTAAAAAATTGCTGCAACAAACATAGGAGCACAAATATCTCTTTGATATGCTGATTTCCTTTCTTTTGGGTACATACCCCTCATTGGAATTGCTGGATCATTGGTAGCTCAATTTTTAGTTTTTTGAGGAAACTCCGCATGGTCCTCCATAGTGGTTGTATTAATTTACATTCCCACCAACAGTGCACAAAGTTTCCCTTTTCTCTACATATTCACCAGCATTTGTTATTGCCTGCCTTTTGGGTAAAAGCCATTTTAACTAGGGTGAGACAATAGCTCACTGTAATTTGATTTACAATTCTCTGATAATCAGTGATGTTAAGTATCTTTTCATATACCTATTTGCCACATATATGTCTTCTTTAGGGAAATTGCTAAGCAAATCTTTTGCCCATTGTTTATCAGATTATTAGTTTTTTTTTTTTTTTTTTTTTTGAGATGTTTGAGCTCTTTATATATTCTGGTTATTAATCCTTTGTCAGATGGGTGATTTGGAACTATTTTATTCCATTATGTGTGTTGTCTCTTCACTTTGCTGGTTGTTTCCTTTGCTGGGAAGAAGCTTTTTAACTTTGTGTCCATTCTTGCTGTGGTTGTCTGTGTTTTTGAGGATTGCTCAATTTTTTTCCCCGGACCAATATTTTGGAGAATTTCCCCAAAGTTTTCCTGTAGAAGTTTCAGAGTTTGAAGACTTAGATTTGTCTTTAATCCATTTTGATTTGATTTTTGTATATAGCAAGAAACAGGGGTCTAGTTTCATTCTTCTGCATATGGATGTCCGGTTTTCCCAGCACCGTTTGTTGAAGTAACTGTCTTTTTCCCAATGTATGTTCTTGGCATTTTTATCAAAAATAAGTTTGCTTTAGGCATGTGGATTTGTTTCTGGGTTCTCTGTTCTGTTTCACCTGTCTATGTGTCTGCCATTACCATGCTGTTTTGGTTAAAATCGTCTCTCTGTAGTATAATTTGAAGTCAGACAATGTGATTTCTATAATTTTTTTTTTCCCTTAGGCTAGCTTTAGCTATTCTGGGTCTTTTGTGGTTTGATATAAATTGTAGGATTCTTTTTTCTATTTATGTGAAGAGTGTCACTGGTACTTTTATAGGTATTTCATTGAATCTGTAGATTGCTTTTGATAGTACAAACATTTAAAAAATATTGATTGTTTCATTCTATAAACATGAAGTGTGTTTCCATTTTTAGAGCCCTCTTTAATTTCTTTCATCAGTATTTTATAGCTTTCATTACAGAGATCTTTCATTTCCTTGGTTAATTCATAGGAATTTAATTTCATTTGTGGCTATTGCAAAGGAGATTACTTTTTAAGTTTCTTTGTCCACATTGTTCACTGTTGGCATGTAGAAATTTTACTGATATTTGTATGTTAATTTTGTACCCTGCAACTTTTATCAGTTCTAATCGTTTCTTTATGTGTGTGTATATGTGATGTCTTTAGATTTTTCCAAATATAAGATCATATCATCAGCAAAGAATGACAATTTTGACTTTTTCCTTTCCAATTTTGATGCCCTTTAATTCTTTCTCTTGTCTGATTGCTCTGGCTAGCCGTTCCAGTGCTATGCTGAAAACAGTGTGGAAATTAGGCATCTTTGTCATGATTTTAGAGAAAAGGCTTTCAGTTTTTCTCCATTCATTAAACAATGATTAACTCTGAAGAAAATGTGAAGGCTTTTAAATAAAATTTACATGAACATTATAGGTATAAATTTATGATATGTGTATATTCTTATGTTACTCTCAAGTTTTCCCAGATTAATTACATTAATGACTTTGCAAAATATTGACATTTAACAGTAAAAATATTAGGAAGTGGAAAGAAAAAATCTTATTTGTAGAATAATGCTAATTAAAAATTTAGAAGCAATGATAAAAACAGAAAAATTGCTATTTAATAATCATCATAGTAAAAACTGAATATGGAAAAAAATCCATTAGTCAATGTGAAGTAATTAAATTATAGATGCTGAGATATTCAAAAAGCCTAAAATTTTGCCTCATAAGTTACTAATTAATGACAACAGGATTAAATAAATTTACAATAAAATAGTTTGTGGATGCTAAGTTCATATCACCAGTTATGGAGCCATTAGCAAATTACCATTAGCTATTTATTCTTCTTAAAGATATTTTATTGCAATAAGTAATGATGACTTTTTCTCTCTAAATAGCTTCATATGTGTGTGTGTGTGTGTGTGTATATATATATATATATATATATATGAAAAAAGGATGAGTTTATGTCCTTTGTAGGAACATGGATGAAGCTAGAAACCGCCATTCTCAGCCAACTGACACAAGAACAGAAAACCAAACACTGCATGTTCTCACTCATAAGTGGGTTTTAAACAATGAGAACACATGGACACAGGGAGGGGAACATCACACACTGGGGCCTGTTGTGGTGGTGGGAGGGATATGGGAAAGATAGCAGGGGGTCGGGGGATTGGGGAGGGATAGCATTAGGAGAAATACCTAATGTAGATGACAGGGTTATGGATGCAGCAAACCACCATGGCACCTATATATCTATGTAACAAATCTGCAGTTCTGCACGTGTACCCCAGAAGTTAAAGTATAATTAATAAACTAAAAGAAATGAGGTGATATAAAAAGGGTACCTATTTTCAACCCAAATAAATATTTTTTTCTTCAACACAAAATGTAGCTTGTTAAAAATAAACATCTGGAAGTAACATTTTTATTTATTTATTAGATTGTTTATTTTTATTAAAGATTGAAAGTCTTCATCTCATAAATTAGTAGAAGGATTTAGACTTTATAAAATTGAAGAGAAAAGTAATATGTTGTTATATATTTACCAAATAGATAAACATTTATTGACAATGTGTGTGGTTTTAAAAAGTCTCTGAACTTTTCATTTCCAGACATAGTCTTTGTGGAGCTTGAATTCTCAGTTCTGTGGAATTGATGTGGTTCTAAAATAATATAACAATTGAAATTTTATGAATATATATATTAATGAGAAACTAATATCTAGAAGGCAAATGTTGAATAACCTTTTACATTCAAATTTTATAATCTAGTAGATTGGTTCAGATAAACACCCCAAATTATAAAGATCAAAGTTAAGAAAGCTATTTTCTCCTTATAGCTTCAATAACATATAGTTTCTGCTTTTACTATAAAATTCCAATTCCTTATATGAGGAGATCGTGCATAATCTCAGATTATGGTTTGAAGTAGAATAACAAAGCAGTATCAATAGTTTGCTCAATTTTGTTGTGGAGTAGTATTCAATTACATAAATATATGACAATTTGGTTGTTAGCTCACCTTTTAATAAAAATATAGATTGTTTTCAGTTACTATGAATAAAGTCGGTATGAACAATCATGTAAAAATTTTTAAAATTTTTCATAACCAATTGATGGGGGGGGAAGTTGAATTCAAATATGTCTGCCCAGTGACACAGCATACAAACCTCAATAACAAAAAGAGGGAAAACTCTGACATTTCTCTAATAATAAAGTTAAATCATGTTTTCATAGCAGGAGCTACCACACATTTTGTGAAAAAATAGAAAAATATTTCTCTATGTCATAGAGATTTACAATGCAGTTCATCTTATGCTGAGTGTTTTGCTTTAACGTTTGTCAATGTGCTATTTAATTTTTTATTAAATTCACAAAATACAGGGAAGATATGAGCTATCATGCTGATAAGGATATTTTGGAAGAGCTGGGATTTGGAATGCCCTTCCCTATCCTGAAACATTCTCTGTATCTGAAGTCCCAAGTGCTGTCTAGTGCTGCTATATGTGATTTTGGAATGTATATTTCAGGCATGCTGACAAATATTACTGATGGCAGGGACCTATCTTATCCTAACTTAGGATAAGATAAAGCTATGTGTGTAAGGTACAAATTTTGTGAAAAGAGAGCCAAGATTTATAGCCACCTGTTTGTAAAAATGATGCCTTAGGAAGGAAAGGAGGGGATTCTTGTCAAAATGGTGGACTGAACTAATCAGGGTTGTCCCACACGTTGAAAAATGTAAGTACTCCAGGAATCATGTTTTAATATGTATGATTAAGCTCAAAAGAAATGACAACAGAAACAATTCCAAGGTACAAATATAAATAAAGTAGAATTGTTAGATCAAAATATTTTAATTTGTTTTAAAAAGATGGCCATGTCATACACTTTCACATTTAGCTAGAGGGAGATGAAACTGAGTATCTTGCACAAAATCATTATTGAGGAAATGCTAACTCTGCTTCATGCGTTAGCATTTTTTACCCCAATGTCTTGGATACAAAGTAAGGAAACAAGAAGCTTTTAAGGATATGAGCTTATGTTTAAATTGCCAGTAAATTATAGAAACTAAAATCAAAAAATAATTTTTAAAGATGGTCTGAATTTAGACAATCCATATGGGTTACAAAACATAAATAAAATGTTTTATCAGAAAGTTTGCATATGAGGTCTTTCAAATACAACAGAAAATAACTTCTATGGCATATACTAAAGAGCTGACAAATAACTAGAGATAAGAGAGAACTGCGAAAGATATTTTAAGCATGCATAAAGTGGTCAGACTGAAAAATGAACTAGAACCTGAAAGAAAAAAAAGACATTAAAATCAGGCATATTAAAAACTAGAAATTCTATATACACGAAAGTATAGTCTTTGCATTAATCAAAATACTAACAGACAAATCAAACCAGTTATGAGAACTCTTTTAAGAGAGAAAAAATGAACTGGAAGTAAGATGGAGAACTTGAGGAAAGAAGAGCAAGTCTTTGAATTGGGGCTTGGCAACAGAGATAATCACATATAATGTTTAGTGTATTTATATATTCTTTTTTTATGGGCTGTGTAGGTAATTTAGAACAGTTCTAAAATGTTTTTCTCCTGTGATTTTATTTTTCTTAATTATTTGTACCACTTCCAAAACTGTACCTTTGACAAAACTTATGCATTGCAACTGTGGTCACTAAAATTGTAGGGGCATCAAGGAAGTGAGTCTGTCCACCTTGAATTGTTACCGGCATCTTTACAGAGGTATCATCATCTCTTTGAGTGTTCTTTTGAAGCATTTGCTTTGAATGGAATAACTCATCACAGAGATACAACCAGAGAATAAGAACGTGTAACTTAAAACAGCGTGTCTGGAGTGGTGTCAGACAAATCCTGAGACAGTTTACAATTCCAGTACATTTTATAAGATGATGACTTTAGAAGAGTGGAATAGGGACAGGGATTTTGGTTACAGTATAATATGAGTCCCATTTTTAAAAATGTTACAGGGTCGTATGGAAGTTTAATGATGGAATGTTCATGTAAGCATGAGTACCTATGGATATTTTATTTTTATAATGTGACATAAACGTTGAAGAGAGTATAAAATGTTGACAAAAAGATAATAATAATCTTATGTAAAATAAAGGAATGCCACAAGCAATGTCACATCATCTGAATTGGAAAGAGGGAGCAGTGTTCTTTACTGGATACTGCAAGAAAAAGTGGGGTGTTAAACTAGAAAAGTGGGAATATAATGTGGAGACATTATGCAGATAGTTTAAAATAAGTGAGGACTTGAAGAGACGTCTAATAAACAGATAAAAATTAAGTTTATCACAATATAGAATATGAAAAACAGCCAGTTAGATCTACAGATTACAAAATAAGAAGAAGAAAAATTCTGATAGAAAGGAGCTGTCTGACGAATTAGAACAGATATTCAAGGTATGAGGAGGGGTTACTGTCAAACACGGAGATATTTTAATAAAAATGAGTGAAAGTGGGAAAGGAGTTTAGGGGAGAATATTAAAGCAAAAGGATACTATCAAATGTAATCATTAGATGCCTAGAGTTGACCTTTAATAGAGTGCTTTCTGAAGTGACAGTGGCATTTTCAGTTTTCAAAGTCAAAATGCAATGCCAATTGTCATCTCAAAATGCATTCCCCAAGTGTTTCTGGGAATACGGCTGCGTCTAGCTGCTGTCGAGTCTAGAAAATGTCATTCTTAATTTATTCACGCCACTGTATTTTGGGTCTTCTTGCTGTTGCATCCTAAACTTTATTCTAACTAAAGTAGATATTAGTATCACTGGAGGGTTGTTGCTGTGAGAGAAACTGAAAATACATGACATTAGAATCATGCTCAGGCAGTGTAGACCTGTAAGGTTGGAAAGCTGGTGACCCTTGTGATGCCATTACAGCTGATCAATTGTTGTCTTTGAAAAGGTAACTAAGCCATATGCTTGTTAAGCAAATCTGGTGACTATTGAGCCTATATTTTTGAGAAAATTGTTACAAAGATCCATAATGTAAATATATATTGCCTGTTTCTTTTTGCTTTATGCAAATTACTACAAAGAACCTGAGATAAGATCTGACTTACTTTCAAAACAAAATGAAAGGGAAGCTCCAAAAATATGGGGCTTTGCCGGGTTGCAATATCCAAATCATTTATTTTTATTCCTCCAAAGCAGAAAGATAAAAGTGTCAGTCTAAAACCATGTATTCAGACATCTGATTAAGATTTCTAATCCGTAAAGGCATCTAAATGTGTAGCAAACATCAGATGTGGAGTATTGTCTTTCACTCCCATGGATTGTGTCAGAGACCTTCAAGTTACCTCAATCCAAATATGTTAGAAATAGGCACACACAAGAAAATCACAAGTCAGGCTCAGGACGCATGCCTGTTAAAGAACACTGTGATTTGTTCCTGGCATATCAGTACTGAGGGGAAGCAAATAGACCATGAGTCTAACAAGTTTTGAGAGAGCAATTACAAAGAAATCACAAGATTGGCCTAAAAATTGTGATTGTTTATTTCTAAAACAATTCTTGGGCTCGCAGAACTGCATCTGCAAAAGTAGTTTGTGAAAGTATGCAGTCTCCGAGGGGAATACAGATTCAGTCTTCAGATATTACCAGGATCTAAAACAAGCAAAAAAAATGTCTCACGCAATGTTTGAGATGGGTTTTGTGCCGTAGACACATTTAGCCAGACTTGCATTAAGTCTATTGATTAGCCTGAGGTAAAATCTTTGGGCCTTGTTGAGCATGTGTCTTGCCCTGGACACGCATGTGGCCTTCTTAATTCCCCTGTATGCATGGATGCTTTTGAATGTCTTAATTTTTTCAAAGAAACTCTCCCCAGCTGTTCCTCCTCAGCCTTAGGTGGTTTATTACGTGTCTAGAACACAATATTTTGTCTCAGACATTTTTGATTTATTAGATTATCTTGTAGTTTTGTTGTGGTTGTTGTTGTTGAGATGGAGTGACACTCGTTGCTCAGGCTGGAGTACAGTGGTGCGATTACGGCTCACCGCAACCTCTGCCTCCCAGGTTCAAGGGATTCTCCTGCCTCAGCCTCCTGAGTAGCTGGGATTACAGGCATGTGCCACCACACCCAGCTAATTTTCATTTTTAATAGATACTGGGTTTCTCCATGTTGGTCAGGCTGGTCTCAAACTCCCGACCTCAGGTGATTCGCTTGCCTTGGCCTCCCAAAGTGCTGGGATTACAGGCGTGAGCCACCACACCCATCCCATCTTGTAGTATTCTTGAATGATGCTCATTCCTTTTCCAGCCTGAGTTCTGAATTAGGTGAAAGTGATGAGCACCTTGCCTCAATCCTTCAAGTAGTCTTCCAAGAGTTTATAGCAGGCATGCACAATAATTTGCAAAGGAGGCTTGTTCTACTCTCTCCAGACCCAGGAACCAAGGTCCTATACTGGGAGCTTAGGCTGCCTTCAAGACTGTTCCCATGCTGTGAAGTGGGTGGAGCAAGGGAAAGAAAAAAAATCACAAATATTTTTATTTCTTATATCAGCTATGTTTTGAGTTGGCATTTGCTTTGTTGCTTTGCTATAGTAAACCTGGAACTATTTTTCAAAATTCTAATGAAGTCAAATCTGACTGGTTATGGTTTTTTTTCAATGTTTTTATGGAGAGATGATAGTTGAATCTGGCTGTTCCATTTTGCTGAGGTAATCCTATCACTAAATATGCTTCCCGAATCCTAATACAGGAGATTGTAAGAAAGAGGACAACTTGGCTCCAAAATTGATGCATTAACATGCTACTGGAATTTGCCTCACCAAAAGATGCCTCCTTAAAAGTCAAAATAGCCTCCTTGTTTGAACAGAGGTAGGCACTTAGAGTTTTGTGGTATATTTTGTCCCACAGGTTATTTAGAAGTATGTCGTTTAATTTGTACATATTTGTGAATTTCCAGAGGTCTTTCTTGGTTGATGATTCTGATTTTATTCAATTATTTTTGGAGTACATTCCTGATTGATCTCTACTGCCTTTCATTTATTTATTCTTGTTTAAGGCTTGGCATTTGGTCTATTCTGGAAAATGTACCATGAGCACCTTGGAAGAACGTGTATTTTGTTGTTGTTGGGTCAAGTGTCCAATGCATATTTAGTAGGTCTTGTTGATTGTTAACTTTACTATTGTCTTGTTAATCTTCTGTATGGTTGCTCTAACCATCAAAAGAAGGGCATTGAAGTCTTCAATTATTGTGGAAATGTCTTTTCTCCACTCAATTCTGTCAGTTTTGCTTAGTGTAGTGTTATCTCTGTTTAGGTACATATATATTCATAATTGTAATCTGTTTCTAATGAGTTGATTATTTTATGATTATCAAATGTCCCTATTTATCTTTTGGTAACTGTTTTCATATTACTTTATTTGACATTGGTATAGCCACCAGCTTTTTTGTGTTGTCAGCATGAAATATGATATTCCATTTTTTTACTTTTGATTTTTTGTATGTCTAAATCTAAAATGTGTTTCCTATAGAAAGCATATCCTTGGAACTTTAAAAAAATTTAATTTGACAATTTCTGCCTTTTGGTTAGATTTTTAATTTGTTCACCTTTAATATAATTACTGATAAGATTTGGAATACTGATGTATGCAATTTTGCTGTTTGTTTCTTATGTGTCTCATGTTATTTTGTTACTTTTTTTTATTGCTTTCTTTTGCATTGAGTATATATATTTTAATTGTAATGTTTAAATGTATTTAATAATATCTTACTGTATTTAAAAATATTTTCTTAGTGATTTCTCTAGAGTTTACTATTTACATCTCAACAGTCTATATTAATACTAAATCATCGTGAGATGTAAAAAGGTTATTTAAATATAGCTGTTTCTTCAATTTCTTGTGCTTTTATTATTATATATATTTTATATTACATTTATATATGTAAAGAACACAAACTTGCATTTTTATAATTATTGCCATATATACATTTATTTTTTAAAGAAGCTAAATAAAAAGCAGAGTAAATATATACTGTAAAATTTTTATATAATTATTTTATCATTTCTGATTCTATTCATTAGTTTCTATAGATTCAACTTATAATTTAGTATAATTTTGTTTCATCCCACATAGGTTTTCTCCTACCCACCTGTTTTTTAAGATGGTGTTTTGCTCTTGTTGCCCAGGCTGGAGTGCAATGTTTCGATCTCAGCTCAATGAACCTCCACCACCTGGGTTCAAGTAATTCTCTTGCCTCTGCCTCTGGAGTAGCTGGTATTACAGGCATGTGCCACTATGCCCAGATAATTTTGTGTTTTTAGTGGAGATGGGATTTCTCCACTTTGGTCAGGCTGGTTTTGAACTCCTGACCTCAGGTCATCCACCCACCTCAGCCTCCCACAGTGCTGGGAATACAGGCGTGACCCACTGCCCCTGGTCAACTATCCACCTCTTTTATTCTATTATCTGATATATTTCTAAATGCTAAAAGTCCAATGATACTATTTCGTGTTTACTATTTTATACACCTGCTTTTAAAATCACTTATGAAAATATTTTATAATTACATAAGTACTTTAATCAGTTCTCTGATTTGTTGTTATTGTTTTAGATTTGGATTATCATACAAGATTATTTGCTTTCAGCCTGAATATCTTCTGATTATTTATTTTAAAGCAATTTTCCAAGTAACACATTGTCCCAGTTTTATTTATTTGGGATAGGTTTTACCTTTGTTTTTGAAATATACATTTGCTGGAAAACAATTCTTGGTTGACAGCCTTTATTCTTTCACATCCTCTCTGCCTTCTGGCCTCTTTTATTTTTTATTTTTTAATGAGTTGTCAACTGTTAGTGGAATTGCCTCAAAGGTAACAAGTCATTTGCTTTTTCCTACTCCTTTAAAGATAGGCCTCTGTCTTTTCATAAACTTTTACAATATGTCTGTGTGCAGATCTCTTTGGGCTTATCCTACTTAGAGTTTATGGAGCTTCTGAGTATGTAGATTATTTTTTTAATCAAATTTAGAACAATTTCTGTCATTTAAAAAATTTGTTTTCTTTTTTCAGTTTCTCTTCTCTTTTAGGTACTCACACTAATATATTAGGGTGCTTAATGCTGTCCTACATTTCCCTGAACCCTGTTTATTTTTGTTAATCTTTTAATTTATTTATTTGCATTAAATAATTTTAAAAAATATTTTTATTGTACTTTAGGTTCTGGAGTACATGTGCAGATCATGCAGGATTGTTGCATAGGTACATACATGGCAATGTGGTTTGCTGCCTCCATCTCCCTGTCACCTATATCTGCACTCATTATTTTCCCTGATTTTTATTGAGTAATCTCTATATACTTTTACATTTTCTCTCTCTCTTTCTCTTTTTTTTTTTTTTTTTTTTAGCTCAACTCCTATCTTAAGACACCCTAGTAAATTTTTTACTTGGATTGTGTGTTTTAATTTTCAGATATCAATTTTCTTTTATAAAGTAATTTATATTTTTCTCCTCTATTTTGTGACATTGTCATTGTACTTTACTTCTGTGAGCATGAATTCATCTAGTTTTTACATATATTTTTAATGGTCTATTAATGTCTTTGTGTATTGAGTTTCATATGTTGGCCTTAGGAGTAACTTTTTTTCTGTGTATGTGGTAGACTTTGCTGTTTACTTGCAAAGCTTATAACATTTGCTTTAAACCTGACATTATAAGTAATATATTCTAGAAATTATGGATGCTTACCATCACTCCTTCGCCAGGGCTAGCTTTTGTGGTGGTTTACTTATCTACTTGTTGAGTGGATGAAATGGACTATTTTATTGTTCATGGGAGCAATAGCTATGATATCTGTTTTATTTCTGATATTAGTAAATACTGTCTTGTCTTTTTTTTCTTGCTTACTCTGACTACTAGTTGATTGATGCTATTGACCATTTCAATAAACCAGCTTTTGGTTGTGTTGATTTTCTTTATTGTTTTTATATTTTTAATTTCATTGATTTCCGCTTCCCTTTTTGGTGTTTCTTTACTTCTTGTTTGCATTTTAAATTGCTATTTGTTTAGTGTCCTAATTTAGAATGCCAACTTTTACAGGTTTTTAATTTTGTAATTATGCAGTTAGTGTGACACCCTGCCTTCTAAGCACTGATTTTTATTGCATCACACAAATTTTAATGAGTTGTATTTTTATTTACATTCACTTCAAAATAGTTTTATTCAAAAAATATTTTTTGCCCATTGGTTACTTATAATTGAGTTGATTAATCTAAAAATATATATGAGTTTTCCACCTATACTCCTCCTATTGATTTGTAATTTAATATCACAATGGTTTAATAACATATTTGGAATGATTTTCATTCTTTTAATTTTTTAAATAAAATTTATTACCCAGAACACGATCTCATTTGGTAGATGTTTCATGTGAGTTTGAGTAAAATGTGTATTTTTGGTTGGATGGAAATTTCCATAAATATCATATATATAAGATTGATTTATAATGCCATTTATTAAACTTCATACTTCTAAACAGGTATTTTGAAGACTGTAACTATAATAGTGGAATGTTTACTTATTTCTTAACTTCTTTTAATTTTTTTTAGTTTATTTTACCTCTATAGCTAGGTGTATACACATTGGAATTATATCTTTTTATAGAATTGATACTTTTATTATGTTGCACCTCTGTTTATCTCTAATAATTTTTCTTGTGCTAAAGTCTGCTTTTTCAAAATTCCCATAGTGACTCCAGCTTTCCTTTGATCAGTTTTAGCATGGTAAACATTTCTTCATTTATTTATTTCAAACTATCTGAACCTTCAAATTAAAAAGTATTTTTATAAATAGACAACATAGAGTTTTCATAATTATTTATTCATTATAATAATCTTTATTTTTAGTTGCTGCATTTAGACTGTTCACATTTAAAGTTATAAATTATATGGTAGGATTAATAACAGCTATGCTTATTACACTTTCACTTCCTTGTCAGAGGCATATATTTATGCATTCTTTGATTTTATTTGGGTGTTTTCTATAGCTTCGTTTTACTTTTCCCTTTAGTGTAGCAACTACACAGTTTAAAGAAAATTTCTATGCTGGTTTGCTCTAGTATTTACAATATTTTTAATGAATCTAAGTCAACTCTTAAGTAACACTAGTTGTCTTTGTGTGTAGTTTATGTGTCTTGTACTGGAGAGTTCCAAGTTCCTTCCTCATGATATTGTACTCATCCATTTTTTTAATCCATGTGCTATAATCACATGATACATTTCCACTTAATACTTTAAAAAACAGTTATCATTAACATCAATAAGAAAAAAAGATTTTCCTTCATGTTCATTTACTTCTCTGATATATTTTTTCTTCATGTAAAACCATTTTTCGGATCTATATCATTTCCTCATGCCTTAAAAAAAGTCTATGGAAATTTCTTACAAATCAAGTTTGCTGGAAAACAATTCCTTCTGTGTTTGCTTGTCTAAGAAATCATTTATTTCTCCTTTACTCTTGACAGTTAGTTTAGCTGGACATATTATTTTGAATTCTAATTTTCTTTTTGCTTTCTCTTTCTCTTTTTTTCTTTCCTTCAACTCTACATGTTTGCTTAACTTTCTGCTGGCTTGTATTGTTTCTGACCAAACATCAGCACTAAACCTTATCTTTGTCCCTTTGAAAGTAAAGTATTCCTACCTTGTGCCAGTATCTCTCACAATTTTATTTTTGTCTCCTCTTTTTCTGCAGTTTGAATATGCTATAAATAGGAATCGTGTTTTTTGATACTTATTCTGCTTTGATTTATCTGTGTTTCCCAGAACTGTGGTTTGGTGTCTGTCATCAGTTTTGAAAAGGAGCTCTTACCCATTAGAATTTTACATATTTTTTTCTGATTTTTTCTCTCTTCTCATTCTGGTGTTAAAATTTGATGTTATACACGTTTTAAATGTTTGTTTCAGTTTTGACATGTAGTTGTTCATAGTTATGGGTACAATATAATGTTTTAATATATTTATATATTGTATATTAATCAAATGAGGGTAAATAGAAAATTAAGGACTTAAGATTTTATTGTGGTGAGAACATTCTGAATCCTCTCTTCTAACTCTTTTGAAATACATGGTACCTTTTTGTTAATTATAGTCATCCTGCTGTCCAATAAACACCAAAATGTATTCCTCATATTTAACTGTATCTCTTGACCAATCTCTCCTTATCTATCATTTCCTCTCCCCTTTCCAGTCTCATAACTGTTATCCTACTTCCTACTTCCATGAGATCAACTTTTTAAACTCCCCTATATGAGTAAGGACATGCAGTGTTGGTCTTTATGGGCTTGGCATTTTTTGCTTATCATAATGTCTTCCAGGTTGGTTCATGTTATTGCAAAGGACAGTGTTTCCATCTTGTTAAATGCTGAATAGCACTCCATTGTATATGTACCATTTTTCCTTTACCCATTCATTCATTGATAGACACAATATTAAATGTCTTGGCTACTGTAAGTACTACTGAAATAAACATGGGAGTGCAGAAATCTGTTCTACATACTGATTTAATTTCCTTTGAATATACACATTTTGACATTTTCTCATAGTTCCATGGGGATTTTGTTCCTTTTCTTTTCATTTATTCTTTTTCTTTGCACATTATTTTGGGAAGTTTCTGTTGGCCTCTACTCAAATCAATGATTCTCATAGTCATGTCTAGTCTATTGAGTCTAAAAACATATTCTGTCTGTACATTACATTATTTTTGTATTTCTAGATTTTCTTTTGATCCTTTCTTAGACTTTAAAAAAATCCTTTTACTTACATTGCCCATTTTCTTGCATCTTATCAATGACTTTGGGACAAAGCTCATATATTCTTTCTCTCTGGAGAGAATGCCTTTGTTTTGCAGATAACTCTGTTAGCATGTCACAGATATTATTCATTTTCCCCTATCAGAGCCATGAAATCTTTCTCAAATGTTTAATGTGAAATCTCCTACAAGTTCTGGATGTAATGCCCATAAAAACATGTTGGACCACTAAAAATATTGCCTCAATTATTCTCTCATTCTCTCCCAGTTCACAATCATCTTTCAGCAATTTGTCGTAACTACTATTTAAGTGTCCCTGCCAGTTTTTCTATTGTTTGTTGTTTTGTAATGTTCGTGTTTTTATTAAATAATTTGACAAAGGATATAATATATATTTTAGGACTTTGGTATAATATGTCCTAACAGTTTTTCTTTGCAGTGGTTTCTACCCCAGGTAAATAGATCTTGGCTGTAATTCTCTGGATCTGTTTGTCTCTCTAGATATTGGGGTAGTGATTTGCTTTTCCAATTAATTTGCTTTTCCAACTCAATTATCTTATAGATCCAAGAAAATTTATTGATTTTCTCTTTCTCCTGTCTTTGTTTATTGTAAAGATGTAAGCAATGACTTCCCAGCTCTTTTCGTGTCTGAGCTGAAACTGGAAGTTTCCTAAAGGGCCCATTAGATTTTAAATTTATCTATTTATCTGAGTTTTATTAATTCTGACACATTAGTGTCTGTCTATGAACTTGATTGTCCATGTTGTTTTCAGGCCAGTGTTCAGAACAAAAAAATATTTTTGAAAAATTGTTTCTATTTTACATTTTGCTTTGTTTTGTTTTGTTTCTATGTAATGGCCTTGGTTCGTCTACATATATCCCTGCATCTGATCATTAATCACACAGAAGAGTTCTTTGGTTCTGTCTAGATTTTGTTTTGTGCAACCATAATGGAAGACTATAACTATAGTTTGAATATATTTAGTTTCATAGGTTAAAAAGATGGGATTATAGATAAGAAACTAGGGAAATTGAGTTGACAAATAATCCTAATTATATGATGTTTTCTCCACCAATTCCTTTCTACAGGAAACATACCTAGCATTTAAGGCACGTGTATAAGAAAACCACAAAAGAAAAAAAATTATACTGTCTATTTAATTTAACAACATTTTTTCTTTGACTATAATCGTATTTGTATTTTATTTTAGCTCTTCATAATTTTTCTTTCACATAAATCCTGCATTAGTTACATTTTTGAAGTATTTTTAACGTTCTAACTTGAAAGCAGAACATAATAAAGAGATCAAAACGTCTACCCATTATTATCAACATTAAGCATTGAAAATTAAATAGAAATCAAAAAGAATAATCTATAAAGCAAATAGAAACAAAGGTTTTCTTAAATGTGGTATTAACATCATTATTTAAATAAGGTTATTACTACATTGTGAAATTACAATGAAATTGTCTACTAATAAGATAAGGGGTTTTAAATTATATTTGATGTTTAAATATAGTTTGCCATACATGGGTTTGGAAATAACAGTACATTCACTAGAAAATCTTGCTAAATAACTATAAACATTATAATTTTAATAACAAAAATATTCTGATTGTACCATGTACCATGCTTTATGCCTCTTACATAACTGCTAATTCTCAAAACATTAAAAACAGAACTGCCCCATGATCCAACCATCTCTGTTTTTTTGAGTACTATCAATAACAGAAAAAAAAGGTAAGAAAATTTACTACCGTGATTCAGATGATGGGTAGAGGGGAAGAATATATAAAGTGATGAATTATGTCACTATAAATTATACAGCACAAATGGAAGAACACAAATTTTTTTTATCACATCACGTAGTCCAAAGGAATATTAGCAAAAACTAATCTGACATTGACAACATAAAATTGCTGCTCACAAGTTTTGGTTGCGCTTTTCTATTCAAAGAACCGTCTTTTGACTTTGCTGTTCATCTCTATGAAATATTTATTGTTTCAGCAATTTTTCAATAAACTGTTTATAATGTCCTTGCTCCGTTATTTTATCTCTTCTATTGTTTCTTTAAAATACATTCATATTTTATATTATTTTAGCCTATTTACTATTCAAATGTAACTTTCTAAGCAAAATACATTTTTTTTCCTTTTACAAGATTTTTTAAATGATAAATATTATTCTAAGTACCATTTGGTCAGCATCCAACAATCTATATCAGTAACATTTGCATCACGATTCAGTTCTAAGCATTTTTATTAATATGGAAACACATGTTAAGATTTATACAAATTATATTTCAATGTTTTTATTTTTTCTCTTCAGTCATATGTACTGCATGTTTTTACATATTTCTCCTACCATTTTGATGTTTTGTACTTTATTTCTATTTTCTAAGTAGCTGTTAAAATTATATGTATTTCACTAAAATTTGAAGTAAATTAATTTCTCCAGCTTATTTACAAAGAATGCAATGCCTCAAAATACTATATTTAAATATCTCTATTTCTATCACTCAAGAAAATTTTATTACCCACTACTCTTATTTTATTTAAGAATTATCAATATGGATGGACATTTCAGTTTTCATGTCAACATTTGTTTAGATTTACCTATGCATTTACAGATTTTATCTTTACAGATTATGCTTTTCAGTCGTAATTATAAGATCATTTTCTTTCTTTCTGAATTAAATATAAAAATACCACAAGACATTAATGGATGCCACAGACACCATGTTGTTTTTTTTTGTTTGTTTTTTTTTAAGAAAATTATCTCATTGTAGTAGTATTCTGGTGATAATTTTTATTTACTTCTCCCATTATTGGTCCTGCTTAAATAATTTTACCAACCAAATATTTACAATTTAACCTACAATTTTAGCAATGTTGAACTGTTGTTTTGGTGATCCTAATCAGTTTTCTTAAAGTAACTTTAGTTGTTTACTGCCTATTTCCTTCTGATGAATTTATCTCAATTTGTCTCAAAACTTTACTTCCAACTACTATCGGTTATACCAAGAAGTAATTTGAAGACTTGAACTCCAATTTAGATGTTAATTCTCTGAAAGTCAATTCATTCAAAACTAAATAAAATCCCTACTTTATAAAGTCAAATTACTTTAATGAACTTACTTAAAGAATATAATAGCTCAATATATTACATTTGTACACATTCCCCTGCCCCACCTCTGTACTTACTAATTTTCAAGGCCTGATTTTCTTTTTTAATTTGTAAACCTAAGCTTTGGGGAAATTTACAAATGTCTAAGATGTTTTGTGACACCTTCTCTCTTTTTTATTTTTTAACTGTTTAGAATATTATTTGTGATAAGAACTGATAACAAACACTCAGAAAAGTTTTGATAATTAGTCAAAACACACATGTTAACTGTCTTTAGGGTAAAAACATTCACTGATGTTAAATCACACATTACAGTGAAGATGGCAAATGAGTGCTTCGAACAGTGTGTATTCAAGCGTAATGAAATATGATAAAGGCCCAAGGAGGCCTAATTATTTTGTTCTTACAAAAGTGTGGGTACTTCCAGGGAGACTACCATGATGGAGTGAATTATAATGAATCACTATTTTAAATGTTGTAATTGCCGTCACAGTTGTTGGTAGATACAAATTGTTAAGGGACAATCTGCATTACACTTTTAATCGATTTTATATTTCTTGTTTCAAGAAATAAACATGATTCTGTGTTGTAATGGCTTATTTTCTACACAATCTCTGATTGCATGATAGCTTCTTATGCAAAAATATAAATTCCCAGCCTTTCTATTTTTCTGGTCAAGAAACTGTTTATGTGTATGGGGGGAGCAACTTTTGAATTTTCTGTTTTCTCCTTCCATTTCCCTAGGCTTGGTCAAAGTAATTAGAACATCTTTACTCTTTTATCTTAGTACAAGGCTTACAGTTATAGAGGAAAGCGCAGTTTTGTTAGAACATGGAAAAAAACATACTTTGAATCTAAAGTGTGAATCAGTAATAAGCACAGTCAAGTATTGGGAGAGAGGGAATAAGCAGGAAATGTGAGACACTGACTGAGGAAAAGGACACCAAATGGGGGGACTGGAGCCCTGGGTGGCAGTATTATGCAATGCAAAATTGTGCTAGCCCTTAATTCAGCATCTAGGGAGCTAACAAAACCTCCTAAAATGTGTACTAAGCTTCATATATTCCAAGAACAGCACATATAAAGAAACTGTGAGATAAAATTTCATGATTGTCGTTTTACAGCACACAAGCTAATGCTGGAAACTGTGTGCTTTAGCTTCGCTGTCAACCTGCTTTGTCTTTCTTCCTGCTCACTCTTCTTTTCTTTCTCCTCTTTCTTCTCATTTTTTCTTCTTCTCTTGTTTCTTTCCTTTCTTCTTCTTTAATGAATATAATCACAAAAATAGGCATCTGGAAGGACCCTTGCAAAACATATTGTGCTTAATGTACTTCGTGACTTTATTATTTATTTATTTTTGAAATGGAGTCTCTCTATGTCACCCAGGCTGGAGTTCAGTGGCACAACCTCAGCTTACTGCAATCTCCTCCTCACTGGTTCAAGCGATTCCCCTGCCTCAGCCTCCAGAGAAACTGAGACTACAGGTGTGCACCACCAGGTCTGGCTAATTTTTTGTATTTTAGTTTCACCATGTTGTCCAGGATGGTCTCCAACTCCTGACCTCACCATCCACTCATCTTGCCCTCCCAGCACTTGAAGTCTCACATCTAAAACTAGCAATTTTTGAGCAAAGAAATATTAGGTGAATCAACTTTCTCGCATAAACAGTAATTAACTTTCAGATTAGATATAAAGAACCAAATTCTATACCTGGAAATCTCATAATGTGTTAAAGGCATAAAGAGGAAAATTACAATCTGGCATGAGAAATACATCTAATTTTTAAAAATTTTTGTATCTTGAAAATGTTCTGTTGCTTCAGGTAATTCAACATAATTCAAATGGAAATCCTTCCAAGAAAAGTAAATATAACTTCTTTTATCAAGCATCAATTTTGTATTTAACCAGAAGCAAAACTGAAGGCACAGTTTTAAACTTGTATTTTAAGATAGATTGTTGGCACAGAGAAAAAAAAAAAAAAAAAAAAAAAAAAAA
>NW_016107499.1:4058874-4079171 GCF_001604975.1 Cebus imitator | reverse complement strand
AAAAAAAAAAAAAAAAAAAAAACCAAAAACTTTTTATTTCAAATTAGACTCATTCCCCTACAACGAGGAGTCCACTTTAAGTAGATTGCAATGAAGCAGGATTTTAAGATTAAATTATATCATTAAATTAAGCACCTATACTGTGATAAGAACTATTCTAGATCTGGGAATTTCAGAAGGAAAAAGGCTGAAGCAATTTTTTTTTCTTTATTTCAAATTCAGCTATAATGAAGATGACAATAGTCAAGTTAACAGGGAAGTATGATCATTTTAGGTTCATATATGTTGTGAAAAAAATGAAATCGAATAAGAGGGAGGAACTGAAGACAAACTTATGGGTTTGGTCAGGGAGAAGTATAATATCTTCTATTTGAGCCCTTCAATTGCCTGGATAATATGTGGGGGTAAGTACATCTGATTATTCACCAAGAGTAACTGGAGAGAAAGTATGTGAGTTCAAAGGAGAATAAAGCAATTAGGAAAAACTTGATTTAAGGAAATTGCCATTGCTAGAAAGCAAGCTGAGTGCCTGTGGTTTCCTCTCTTAAGATGAATTTAAAGAGAACCCATGGTCATGATATTTCAACTGCAGAGATGCACTTAGGAAAAATACAGACAAGTTTTAGTTTCGCTTTGTTAATAGAAGAAAAATTTGCTTGTGTATGCAACTTTTTCTTGTAATGATTGACTTCTTTTTCTAAATAGGAGATGTGAAAATGATGTATGGTGATAAGAAGATAAAAAAGTAGCTGAATGCAGGATTTTAAGTCTTGGTGAGTTCAAATAAATATTGTATTCCTGGTATACAATCACTTATCTGAAATCCTTGGAACCAAATGTGCTTTATAATTTAGCATATTTTAGACTTAAATAATTATGTATTTTATGTAATGCCTCCAAGAAGGGTTGGAGAAGAACCTGCTAATCAAATATGATTCTTCTTCTGCTCTGAACAAATGCATAGTCACATCAACTAAGAAAATAGTAACTATAAAAAGTGATGAATAAAGTTAATCATGCCAGATTTTACCACAAAGTGAGTGTTAGCACCAAATTTATGAAAATACCATTTCATTTTAAAATTTTTAGCATCTTGGAGTTATAGTTTAGAGGTTTTGAAAGTGTAACCACTTAAGTGAGCAAGAAATATAGGAAGGGGTTTCAAATTACAGGATATTTGAATTCGATATTTCAGAAATTACGATATATTGACAGGTTTAAAAGTATGGCTGTGAAGTTAGGGGATAAAGGTATAAAATAAATGATAATTTAGTTGATGGGCTACACAGATTTGGAGACCAGAATTATGGACAACTTTTCCATATGGCTATTGATGCCATGGAGGTGAAGGGATAGAAAGAAACAGTGTAAACCAAGACCCAGGAACCTCAAAAGTAGAAAAGTGTTTTGAACGTTTGTAGATGGCAACAATGAAGGGGAAATGTGTCTATTTTTGATCAAATATATTTTTCCTTGAACACTTTGGGTTTATAAAGCTTATTCTTATATTGTATTTTAGTCCTTAGGAAAATGACTCACTTTCCCATCACACAATCGAAACATGGAAAAGAAAATAGATTCAGGAAATTACATAAGTCAGTTAAATAATTCTGACAAGAAGTCTGTTAACCCCATCCTTCCCATTTTTGAGCAAACAAAATATCACAAGCTTCAAGTCAGAGAAATCAAACTTTACTTAGAAGTAGAAGGTTGTATCTTTCATACTTTGCTTGAGAAATGACAGTTTATTTCCCATCTTTCTTTTCCCTTAATAAGAAACGAAACACAACAAAACAAAACTCCAATGGAAGCTTGTATTATTCAGGTAAGATGTATTTTGCATTTCCAAAAATTATGCATTGAGATGTATAGATATTGAGATAACAGAAAATATCAGATCATCAAATCACATACAGGAATCTCAGATCTTACACAATCAAACTTTAATTTTAATTTCAAAGTGGAAGTACTCATGAAGAAGTCTAGAGCTACAGATATATTTTCCTATTTTCCTTCTAGCCTTATTAGGAAACCTCATTAGTGAGGTCCAGCTATAATATATGAGTTTTCTAAGTGCTATATATTATCATTTACATAACAGATAGCCAATTTCATCGTAAAACAGGCTTATTTTACATATCAAAGATTTTGTGACATACTACAGGAAGCTATATTCCCTTCTCTCCAAAATCTGTGGATTACAAGTTGGTTTGTCATAAGAACTCCTAGTCAAATAATGTACATTCTATTAGAAAATACCATCAGTATATTTGTTAAATCTCTTTTATTAGCATATCTTCAAGAGAATTTGATCAGAACGGATTATAGGGCTCTGGGTAACTCTCTTCTTCTGGATACACTTTCCAAGCTCTGCCAATATCTCTTTGACCCATATGTCTCAAATGTGTTTTTATGTGTCTTAAAGTATCCTCAAAATTTTATTTTAAAAAATGTACTTCACACCCCAATGACCATCTGGATTTGAAACATAAAACAGGGATCCGGAGTAATTGCTACAATCATTTTGATAGTAACTGTGTTCCTTCTAAGGCCTTTTAATTGTGTATTTCTAGCTCAATTAATTTTGTTGTTTATTCATAGTCATTTGAATATTTGTAAGATTATACTAGGGCATGCAGTATTTTTAAAGCCAAATTTATTTTTCTAGCCAGTAACTCATCATAAGTATTACATTAATTAGGGATTTTAAATAATCTTCCAGGAATATTCGCTAGTTCTGTGGTTCATGGTACACATAAGTCTGAATTACATTTAATTTTGACACAAAATTATAACCTTTTTGTTATAATACATACATGTAGCAGAGAGGAAAGCAATGTTTACATACATCAATTAAAATTACACTACCATTCTTCAATATTTTTGCAGCAGAAGTTTGACGATGCACAGCACATTCCAGTGACAGGTCCTTTGATCAAACAAAATTGACCAGTAAATTCAGGTTGTACTGCTTTGTGAATGTAAGCATATTTCAGATATCTTCTACAAGCTTTTATAGATACTGATTTCCAGGTGTCGTGTTGGTCACGATTCATCCACTCTTATAACAACAATGTGATTTTTTTTTTCTCTATCCACTGCCAGCCAGTTGCTATAGGAAGTCAAATTCCCTTTCAAATTATATTAACCAAGTAATTCTGTATTAAAGACTACATTTTTCAGAGATGTTCTGCCCTGAGACTTACTGTAGTGTTTCCATTAATGATCATCAACTTTTGCACTAGGGAAGCCTACACTTTAAAAATATTTGTTACATACTATTTAGAATATCAATAGCTATTGCTATGTAATGGTTTAAGAATGATGTTGCCATTGCTAGCGATATCATGTTCAATTACAGTAATTATCCAATTAATGTCTTCACTCATAGCCTATAAACCATGAACTAAATGGTAGCTGTAGTCGTATACTGGTCAGTTGAGACAATGGTATGTCATGGTGGAAGGGTGCCATTTCTTTTTCTGAATTATCCAGATGGAATTTTTAGCTGTACAGATCTGGGAACAGTCTGAAATTTTGCACTATTTGCAACAAACAAAAATTTTGCCTGTCAAAATTTCATGGATCCTAGTAAAAGATATAAGATTCCTTGGTCAGAGACAGAAGGAAATATTCTTAATCTTAGTGAGGACAAATACCTGAGTATCAGGGACTGTATTCATTCCCTGAGTTCCAATTCCCATGGAATGATGGAAGGAGAGCCAGTTGACATATGCTGATGCAGAGGGAGTTTTTATATAAAAGGAATTCTGATTTTAGGCAATCTGAATCTTGATGTGTAAATATTTCTGCTCTTTATTCCAAAAGGATAGGTGATCTGTTATCTTCTGAGCTGCAAGCAAATGTTTTCTTTGTTCCTGAGAAAGACACTATCATCCAAGGCAGTTCCCTACACGAACAGTCTTAAAAAGATTTCTCAGAACAAAATGTAGTTGGTGCCTTCCTTGCAAACAGCAGACAGGAGAGAGTCCCACTGAAAATTTTCTCCTCAAAATATCCACTTTTTCTTTCTATACTGTCTTTACTTCTGGATAGTTTTTTGAATATGCCACTTTATTATCTGTTCTATTTTTGTGACAGAGACGGAACCAAATATATTTAGTTTGTTCATTACAGCATTTAAAGTCCATTTGCATGACTTCCATTGCAGGGATTGCTTCCCACAAAATACACAGTATAAATATAGTTATCCCTACAGAAATGCCACCAATTAACCAAGAGTGGCCCTTAGAGAGATCTTTACAATCGTCTTAGGACTACAGGACCAAAAGATGATGTTTCCTGAAATAATTCAGTTTCTCTTATGATCATTCCCAAGTTATAGTTCACAATCTTTTAGGAAAGGAAACACTTTAATGCCTGTCTTCCACATAGTAGTACAATTCTATGATCACACATTGTGTTTCTGAAAAAAAGAAAGTGTAATTTAAGATTATGGAAGGCTTTCAGTGAAACCTGTATAAGTTGAGGACACAGTGTGAAATTGTTTCCAGCTTATCCTCTCAGCCAGCCACTTAGTGACTCTTAATTCAGGCATTCCTGTCAGTTAAATGGGCAGCTTTTGTTTCTACTGACAAAGAAACATAAGGTTCAGACCACATAGTAAGGGTTGCCCCTTGCTGAATCTGTCCAGCAGATTCTGGCTGAGCAACGGATGAACAGAGTACACAGACACAGGTATTTTGCCTGTGAGCCAGGCTAAGGGACCCCACGGCTAAGCTGAGAAGAAAGTATGCCCTGATAAACCAGAGACTCTGATATTTATTCCAAAGAGATTTAATGACAAAGGCCTGGAGCAAACACCACTTTGTGGGTATAACATTGTCTACCCTTCAGTAGGGGGCAGTCAAGCGCACAGATGATCAAAGGTTGGTTTCTGGAGAAATTGGTAAACAAACTTATCTAGATAAATTTCTTTACACTCCTTGCTAGCTGCTCTCTGCCTTTAGCTCATGGTAAGAGGATTAGACTGGCTCCAGCCATAACCCTTTCCGGAAGCTTTTGCAAAACCCCTCAGCCATCCAATAAGGTTTGCATCTTTCCTGTAATTTTTCCCACCACCCTGACCGATCTACAGCCCCTATATTTGGCCTCAATGACAGTAAAGTAACCCGCTTGTGTATGGGCAGTTCCTTTTGCCAGCTTTTTCTCTTAGAGATTTTTGAATACAATACTGCTACTTTGCAAATAAACTTCTTTGAGTTGCCCTCTCCTGATTAATACCTCTCTAACATTGCACAGAACATGATCAGTATTTCTACTCTTAAAAATATCAGATGACTTTGCCTTATTGATGAGAGTCTTTTTGACCATGCCTGATAACAACCTATTAACAGTCTTCAAATGGATTATAACTAGCTCTATCAAATATCTTCTAGCATAAAAGTATCAGGTTAGCATAGTAGTCAGAAGTCAGTTAAAAAAAAAGAGTTACTGAGAATAAAAGCATTTGCTACAACCATTTCTTTAATCAGAGTTAAGAATTATAACTCTGGAATTTTGTATTGTTTGATGTTTAGTATTGTGGTTGCCTTGAACAATTTCTGTTTCCTAATAGATTGGCCAATTGGAACTGAGGTATGAGCAGACAGCCAATTATCTCCTTAAAATGGACGGGGCATTACACCCTGTTTAAACATAATATTCATTGAAATTATGAAATCAGGCAAAGGCAATGGATCTACAAATTAATATCTTCAGTCACTATATCGATTTGAAGATACTCAACCTTAAACCTATTTACTTCTACACCTCCATAAACTCCAGTTTCAAGCTCAGAACATCTGTATGCTGGACCTTACTATATATTGAGCACTA
Organism: Cebus imitator; assembly: GCF_001604975.1. Lineage (NCBI taxonomy): Eukaryota > Metazoa > Chordata > Mammalia > Primates > Cebidae > Cebus > Cebus imitator. The sequence continues at coordinate 4,073,333 of NW_016107499.1, read as the reverse complement.
ATATCTAGTAAACCTACATAGATGAGCATAATACTTGCCCCAAGTTTTGTAAGGTAATTTGACCTAGATACTTGCATCTGCCTGAAATCTCTGATTAGAAGATGGAAGAGCAGATTTTGACCTTTCAGTTAAACTATTTCAGATTCTAAGGTTCTAACTTGGTGGATAAGTTCTGTTTCTATTCAAGTCTTTCTGTTTTAAATCATGATATTCTTATTTTGATTTTAATTTCTCTAGGTTAAAATACATAGAAAAAAATGTTTTTTCTTGGGGTTTCTAAATATGGAGGTAGTATCAGGATGGCTTCCCTATCCCATAAATATTGATAATGGGATTTCAACTCAATAGTAGAAAATTGTGAGAGTTGCTAATCTATTGGGTCAGTTACTACACTCCATTTATTTTTTTCTTTTTATTTCAAAATGGAAGATGGTTCAGAACTATCCTCACCAAACTGGAAGTACTGTTTTGCATAGAGAAGTGTGCAGCAAAATTCAATCTGTCTACAAAAACAATGGGTTGGATTGGAGTCAAGATGTTCCTTAAAAAAATTTGATAACAAAAAAAATATTTATGAATAGATGTATTATTGTTTCAAGATCTCTCCTAAGTACCATCTTTAAATGATTTCTTTTTAAACTTGGCGTTTCCTTTAGTAAGATTTTTAAAAATACATGTGTAGAATTCCTGCATTGTTATTGGTGGTATCTGAGTGCTTTGAGTAGTTACAAGAGAATGCCACAGACTAGGTGGTATACAAGCAACAATAATTTTATTTATCACAGTTTTAGAGGTTGGGAAGTCCAGCATCAAGGCTCTGGCAAATTTCATATCTGGTGAAGGACTGCTTCCTGGTTCACAGAATCTTTTCTCAATATGTTCCTCATATGGAAGAAGGGACAAGGGAGCTCTCTGGAGTCTCTTTCATAAGATAATTAATCCCATTTATGACAGCTCCGTCCTCATGATATAATCACCTTCCAAAGACCTCACATCTAAATACCTTCATATTAGGGGTTAGATTTCAACATATGAATTTTGTGAGGATGCAAAAATTCAGTCTCCTGAATATTGAGTATTTTAGATTGGAGTAAAGGGTAATTGATATTTACATCTCAGTATGACATATGGTCTGATCATGGAAAGGATCTTAATATATTAACACTAATTGTGCTAATATTAACTAGAGAGAGTAGGAGACCTGCTGTTTTATTATCAACAGGGTAAACATATATGGGTATGTTTTCTTGTTTACCAGTTACTTGAATTTTAAGAGCTCTTGTCATTACTTTTGAAATTCAGATGAAGAAATTGATTCTTGAATGGTAAGTTACTAATGTAAGCACAAATTTCATAAGTGGAAGGCTAGAAGGCTAATTAAGTTTTTCTGGCCCATGATCCTTTATACTATATGATGCTAGGAAATGGAAGTAAAAAAAACATTCAAAAAGGTAAGAAGAATCAATATCTCAAAACTGTTTAAAAATGTACATTTTAGATTTGGAAGCCAGGCATCCTTTAAATTTCTAGCTGATTATAAACTGAAAGTGATGAAACAGTATCACACAGAGAATAAATGATCCATACTTTTTTCTTAATTATACACAAAACAAAATTTCACAGTATCTGTGACTGAAAGCTTCTGTTAAGTTTTGCAATTAACTGTTCTCTCAGAAATTGAAATATACTGCAAGAATTACAGTAACAAGTTATTCTGTGCAATCAGTGAGGTATGTTTTTGTGTTTTACATACATGCAGACCTCTGAGATGCTCAGTTTATTTTGAAGTCTTCCACTAAAATTCATATGGATCTGAATAATTTTCAATCTAATTTTATTTCCTCTGGTACTGTAAAATATTTCCAATTAAGAAGTGGTATTCATTCTGATGCCATGCATTGCTCAGAAATCTCACATTTTCTAAAGATGCCAAAGTAATCTGTATGATCCATTTTCAGTTTTTTCATGATTACAGGGCCTCCTTCTGTTTAAAAACTTCACAGACCTAGTATAGCATAAGCATTAGTAAAAAAGAAATAGATATTTTTTATGTTAAGAATCATTTATGGATCTTTTGTAGGTATACAGATCCAATATCTTTCAGGGAGAGACTCAATCCCCATAATATCCCCATGTGTTCAGTTTTGCATTTGATGCTTGGATTTAGCTGACAGATGTGTAAAGTCACAAATAACTAAATGACTCCCTACTGACTTCACAGCTGTACTGTAGGAGCTGAAGCTTCTGAATTACTGCAGGAACGGTCAGCAAGAAGCTATACAATATTGCCTGTATCCATGAGTAAGGAACTTGTTTGAAATATGAGCTTGGAAATATGCATACAAAACAAATTGTTTATGAAACATTCTTTTTAAGGTACAATATTTAGTTTAAAAAATGGTCATAAAGTTTTTAGTGGTTCTTGCTATGACTATTATGGAATTTAGAGCATAAAATTAGCATAAATATGTTTTCTCATATTTGTTTCAGGTTTTTTTCTTAATGGCTTATGTGTCTTTTAAGTATAATATTCCACATACTTAATTTGAAGTTAAATGGTGTATGAATTTCATTTGAATTATACTAAGTAATTGCATATGTGTATGTTTTAAAACTCCCTTTTATTCAGAACTGCATATAACCAATAATAACTGAAATTAATCCAAAATTAAGTTGATGGAAATGGTTTGAATTTTGCTTTATGACTTAAGTGAACTTTAGAAATGTTGTATACCACTTATTCCTCCTGTCTTTTGCATTGTATCTGATTTTTGCACATGAGAAAGTAGGAAATGTTTCCTCATGTGCTTCTCATTTGGGAAGAAAAAGTAGAGAACAAAGAAAAAGTAGAGAAAAGGACACTCATCTGGTGTCTACAAAAATTACAGTTCTTGTATCATGCCCTGTTCCCACCAACAGCCTCTCATAACCATCATTCTTCTTTCTACTTCTAAGTTTAACTTTTAAAATTCCTCATATATTTGGGGATTTGCATTTATCATCCTGGGCCTGGTTTATTTCACTTGATATAATGTCCTCAAGGTTTATCCATGTTGTCACAAATAACAGGATTTTATTTTTATGACTGAACAGTATCCCATTATGTATGTATACCATGTTTTCTTCATTCATTGATAGACAGTTAAATTGATTCCATATCTTTGCTGTTAAAAATAATACTGCAGTACATATGGGAGTGAAGATATCTTCAATATACTAAATTCATTTCCCTTAGATACATAACTGGTAGTGAGATTGCTGGATCATATAGTAGTGATACTTTTAGTTTTCTAGTAACCCCCATAGTATTTTCCAAAATGGACGTACTAATTTACATTCCCACCAACGTTGATCAAGGGTTTGCTTTTCTCTACATCCTCACTAACATTTATCTATCTATCATCTATCTATCTATCTATCATCTATCTATCTATCATTGCCATTTTAACAGTTCTGAGGTGATTTCTCATTGGGGATTTAATTTGCATTTTACCTGATGACTAAAGATGTTGAGGATTTCTTCCTATATCTGTGAGTGATTAATATGTGTTCTTTTGAGACATATCTAGTCACATCTTTTGCCTAGTTTTAAAATCAGGTTGTTCTCTTACTATTGAGTTTGGTGTATATTTTAAATATACACCTTATCAAAAGTATGTTGTGCAAATATTTTCTCTCATTCTGTGCATTGTCTCTTCACTCTTTTGACTGTTATGTTGGTTGTGCAGAAGCTTTTTCGGTTGATGCAAACTCATTTGTCTATTTTCGCTTTCTTTGCTTGTGAGTTTTGTTTCCTATTCAAAAATATCATTGCTCAGATCAATTGCATGCAGTTTTTCCTTTTGTTTTCTTCTAGTAGTTTTACAATTTTAGGTCTTATGTTTAAGCCTTTAAGGCATTTTGAGTAGAGTTTTGTTTATGATGTGAAAAGAATGTCTAGTAGTAGTCTTTCACATGTGAGTATCCAGCGGTAGCAACATTTATTGAAGATATTGTTCTTTCTCTATTGTGTGTTCTCATCAATGTATTGTAAATCAGTTGATCATAAATTTATGAATTTATTTCTGCAGTTTCTATTCTGTTCCATTGGTTTATGTGTCTCTTTTTATGCCACTACCAGGCTATTTTGGTTTCTGTAGCTTTGTAATATATTTTGAAGTCAGGTAGTGTGATGTTCCTGCTTTGCTTATTTCACTGAAGATTGCTATTTATAGTCTCTCATGGTTTCATATGAATTTGGGGATATTTATTCAATTTCTGTGAAAAATGACATTGGAATATTAATAGGGTTTGAATTCCATTTGTAGATCCTTTGGGGCACTATAGACACTTTTACAATATACCAATCCATTAATGTGGGATAACTTCCCATTTATCTGAGTCTTCTTCAGTTTTGTTCACTTATGTTTTATAGTTTTCAGTATACAGGTCTTTCACTTTTTTGATTGTTTTTTCCTAAGTATGTTATTTATTTTTTCATAGCTATTTTAACTGGTATTGATTATTTCATTGTTTTGGGGGGAGGGGTAGTTTGTTGTTAGTTTATAGAAACATTACTGATTTGGGGATGTTAATGTTTATCCTGCAATTTTGCCAGATTTGTGTTTTAGTTCTAAAATTTTTTTAGTGGAATTTTTAGTGTATTTTATATGTAATTATGTCACCTGAAAACAAGGACTATTTAACTTTTTCCTTTCCAATTTAATGCCATTTATTTCTTTTACTTTCCTGATTTATTTGACTAGGACTTCTATTACTATGTCAAACAGAATTGGCAGAGTAGGCATCTCTGTCTTGTTCCTGGTCTTAGAGGAAACACTTTCAGCTTTTCACCAGGTTCATGTTACCTGTGAGTTTCTTCAAGATGACCTTTGTTATGTTGAGGTATGTTTCTTCTATACCTAATATATATCCTCTTACCGTGAAATAATGGTAAATTTTGTCAAATTCTTTCTCTGCATCTATTAAGATGATCATATGATTTTTATATTTCATTTTGTTAATATGGTATATCCCATTTATAGATTTGGTTATGTTAAAATATCTTTGCATCACTGGGTTAAATCCCATGTGGTCATGGTGAATGATCCTTTTAATGTGCTGTTAAATTTGGTTTGCTAGTGTTTTGTTGAGGAAATTTTCATCCATTTTAGGGATATTGGCCTGTACTTTTATTTCTTGTAATGTCCATGTCTGGTTTTGATATTAGGATAATTCTGGCTTTGTAAAAAAGTTTTAAATTATTCCCGCTTCAATTTTTTAAAAGAGATTGAGAATGATTGGTATTAGTTCTTCTTTAGCTTTTGGTAAAATTCAGCAGTGAAGTAATTGGATCCTGGGCTATTTTTTTTAATGAGAGATCTTTTTATTACTGATTAAATCTTTTCTTGATAGTTTCTGTTCAGATTTTCTATTTCTTTTCAGTTCAGTCTTGTTAGGTTGTATGTGTCAAGAAATTTATCCATTTTCTCTAGATTACCCAATTTTTTGGCATTTAGTTACTCATAATAGTCTCATAATCTTTTGTATTTCTATGGTATATAATGTCACCTCTTTCATTCCTGGTTTTGTTTAAGTCTTCTTTTTTTCATTCTTAGTTTAGCTAAACTATTTTTGATTTTGTTTACCTTTTTAAAAAACCATTTCTTAATTTCATTGATATTTTCTGCTGTTTTTCTAGTATCTGTTTTAATTATTTCTACTTTGATATTTATGATTTTTTAAATTATGCCAATTTTGTACTTTTTATAGTTTATTTAAAAAGTTGTTTGTTTACAATCTTTCATCTCTGTGTAAGATATTCTCCCTGAAAATCTGTCTCTGGGTATTGAAGTCCCCTACTATTATTGAATTGTACTCTCTCTCTCCTATTAATATTTCATTTATATTTTTAGGTGTTCTGATGTTAGGTGCATATATATGTACAACTGGATAACTTCTTGACAAATTGACTTCTTTATCACTATATAATTACCTATCTGGGTTTGGAATCTCTGAGGTACATGTTTATTGCTGTAAATGTCCCTCTTTGAACTGCTTTTTCTGCATCCCATAAGTTTTGGTATGTTGTATTTCCATTTTCATTACTTTTAAGATATTTTAAATTTCTCTTTTAATTTATTCATTGATACATTGGTTGTTCAGGAGCATGTTGTTTAATTTTTATGAATTTGTGAATTCACCAAAATTCCTGTTATTGATTTCTAGTTTTGTAACATTGTGGTTTTAAAAAAAATACTAGATATAATTTCAATCTTCTTGAATTTGTTAAGACTTATTTTCTTACCTATGATCTCTCCTGGAGAATATTTTGTGTGTGCTTGAGATTTGTATTCTTCTGCTCTTGATTGAATGTTCTGTATTTGTTTATCATGTCCATTTGTTCTATAGTGTAGTTTTTTTTTTTTTTTTTTTTGAGATGGCGTTTCACTCTTCTTGTCTGTAGTGCAATGGCGCAATCTCGGCTCATTGCAACCTTCGCTTCCCAGGTTCAAGCGATTTTTCAGCCTCAGCCTCCTGAGTAGCTAGGACTACAGGCACCCGCCACCATGCCTGGCTAATTTTTTGTATTTTTAGTAGAGAGAGGGTTCCTCCAAGTTGATCAGGCTGGTCTCAAACTCCTGACCTCAGGTGATCCACCTGCCTCAGCCTCCCAGAGTGCTGGGATTACAGGCATGAGCCACCACACCTGGGCATACCTTTAAACTTCTAAATAAAGACCAAAATTCTTCTAATGGTAAACAAGGAAATAAATGTGAGCTATGCATACATTTAAGAAAGATTAGTAAAAACAGGATAATGATTTACCCAATTTTTGTTGTTTTTCTCATGGAGTCTCTGTCACTCTGCTGCCCAGGCCGGAGTGTAGTGGTGCTGTCATAGCTCACTGCAGCCTTGACCTCCCTGGGCTCAGGTGATCCTCCNGTCTCGATCTCTTGACCTCGTGATCCACCCACCTGGGCCTCCCAAAGTACTGGGATTACAGGCGTGAGCCACCGCGCCCGGCCTATAGTGTAGTTTAAATATGATGTTCCCTCATTATCTTATCTCTGAAAATCTTTCTCTGGGTACTGAAGTCCCCTACTATGATTGAATTGTACCCTGTCCCTCCTTTCTATTAATATTTTAGGTGTTCTGATGTTAGGGGTGTGTGTGTGTGTATTTACAACTGGATAACTTCTTGATGAATTGACCTCTTTATTACTATATAATTACCTATTTGGGGTTGGAAAATCTGAGTAAAATCCTTCTTAGAGTTAGAAGAGACTTGGCTTGTTACCATCTCTGTCTCAACAGGGAAATATTGATGTCTATATGTCATTTTCATTATTGAGATGTTAAAAAGGGTAAACATTTACGTTAACTTGGCCTGGTTGAATTCTGCACCAGTTGGAATTCCAGAAAACAGAGTCAACTGATATATAACAAGCATATGTGCTGTATAAATGAAGGATGATTATATACTAAATTTAGCTTAGAGTAAGAATTAAATTGGAATTTCTAACTTTCTAACCAATTCAACAATATAGGTCATTGAACAACCACCTTAAGGAAATTTTGAATTTGAACGGAAGATACACCTTTGCTAAATTATTCTTTTAAGGTAGAGAAAAAAGTAACAGAAAATATGAAAATATGTCATTTAAAATAAAAAAGGACATTTATACACAGAAATAAATAAATCATGTAGATACAAACACAAAGATCTAAATGAACTGAGCTACATACCATGTGTATTACATAGTTGTAGGAAGACAGTATCGTAAGGCATAAGTATCATACATATATGTATTGCAGCAAAATGTAAAAAACAAAACCAAGATGTTCTTGAAGAAGAATAAGGTAGCATGATATACGCTATTGAATATTAACATACATTATCATTACAAATTACAAAATGTTTAAGACAATGTAGAATAGTTCCAGGCATATAAATTAACAATGAAAAGTAATAGAGAAAGACATAGGTATATTACCATTTGATGACCTATTTAATTGTGATGCTGGGTTAATTGTTTTCTTATAGAACTTAAAAGAAAACCAAGTCTCAATGCCTTATTTCATGCAAAAATACAAATTCTACATTGAATAATCTGTGTATTAAAAATCTACGTGTGTAAAGCCACATTACTTGGAAAGTTAAAGGTAGTGTTTTGGGTTGGCTAGGGAACAATAATCAATGTGAATAATATGGATAAGAAAAGTTTCTTTTGGAGATTAAATCTTTCATGTTTTTTGAAAAGCTAAGATGCTAAAGAGCTAAAAAGAATTGATTAGAATATAAAAGACACCATTAACCAGGAACACCACACTGGTGCTAGTGAAGAAGTCTATGGAAGATGATTGTCTTCAAGTCTGGTAGTGGACTTGGAGTCACTGTATGGTGGCTGACAGTCAAGAAGGAAAGATATATGTGAAGTGAGAAGAGTAATATCAGAACACTTAAAGACAAATAAAAATCTGTTTCTCACTGTCTCTACCTTTGATATGACAGATGATCCGCAGGAGAAATACATACTCCTCGAGCTCGATCTATCTGCACATGCACTTATCCCAGGAAGCTGAAGTGGGAGATCTGATGAGCAGTGGAGGACAGAACTAAAACCTTTGACTTTTGCTTTATACCAGTCAGGTGCACCTCCAGATAAACTACAAGATGTGCAAGTATCTGCTTACTTGGACTAACAGTCATAGCTTAATAGCTTTACTTCTGCCTTACAAACCTAATTGAAAACTATATGGGAAAAGTCTTATTGCCAACCTAAACACAGAAAGGAGTAAGGAAAAAGGAAAAAAGTATGAACTGTAAAAGTAATGAAGTTAACTAAACAAAATCTCCTGTTTCTCAAAAGACAACAAAAACTGAAAATACATGCCACAGCCTGCACAATATATTTGCAGTACACACATTCATGCAGATTAAGAGTTAGAATATAAATGTTCATATATATATATATATATATATATATATGTATGCTCAAAGAGGAATCAACAATCAATATGATGAAATAATTGATAGATCAGAAGTTGAAAAGTCAGGAAATGTTTGAACATATAGTCAACCTCATAATATCAAGTTAATATGCTTTGGAAATGTATGTGGTAACCTCAATTCCATGTGATTGGCTGAAATTAAATAGTTGGATGAAATCAGATGTGTGAATATGTGGAATAGGATACCTCAAAAATTGGTAAGGGAGAAATCAATTAAAATATGCACTGAGAGAAAATTGGGGCAATATCTAGGAAAGTAAAATATTGTCATAACTTTTGGTCCAGCATTTCTGTTCCTGGTTATATGCCCCATAGAAATCATCACCCTTGTACAAAAGTAGACTTGTACAATATATTTATCATTTGTAATTAAAACATTAGAAAAGAACAATCCTCTGAAGAATAGAAATGTCGTGCAGTACTTGTACAAGAATTTTTTATGAAATTCCAATATATTTGTGGACATATCAACATGAATTATTAAACATAATATTAAGCAAAAATACATAAGAATAGAGAGAATAGGTTATCCATACAAGAAAAACAAAAATGAAATTAAAAGCTATTATACTATATATTTACAAAAATTACATTATTATGTATCTAGTAACTAAACAAAAAATTCAATTAAAAAGATACATTTAAATTTCTATATGACTGAGCTAGAATAAGGAATCCAGTTTCTGAACTGATCAGGAATCCGTAGTAATTTATTTTTAATTCGTAAAATATAATTTGTACTTCTTTGGGGAGATACAAATGATTGATACATTAGTATTTATGCTTTTTTTAATGTTGGATATAAATCAGCCTTCTTTCTGTCATTGAACAGCCATGGAAAGCTTGCATAAGCAGCGACTAACATCCTTGGACAAATTGCATAAATCCATTTCTTTAAAATTAAATTCAGTCTCCAGATAAAGAGGTAAATTTTATGTAACAATTTATTCAGTGAATTAACCATTCAAACACACACCCCTACCTCCAACTTATCTTCTACTCTCACTCAAACAGAAGAGGGGGAAAGAATAACATACTACTGCTGGATTTTAGATTCATTTTCCTTATGTATTTGCATGCATCACCACCTCTGGAGGGCTTGCTATAACATATACTGTTGGGTCCCAATCCTAGACTTTCTAATTCAACAGATCTGACATGAAATGACTTGCATTTCTAACAAGTTCCAGATGATGCCCATTCTCTTGGCAATGGAAAGTTTAAGGTAGTATTTTGGGTTGGCCAGGGAACAAGAATCAATAATATGGATAAGAAGAGTTTATCCATTCTCCTGACCTGGAGGCCACTCTATGACTGCCACTACATGAGACCCATGCCAGCAGCACGAGCAACATGAAGAGCACCATAAGCTTATTAGAAATGCAGGATTTCCGGTTCCAACCCACATCTGCTGAATCCGAATCCACATGTTTTGTGTCATTTATAATATAACAATGCTTTTAAAAAATAGTTTTCTTTTAGAATAGTTTTCTACTTACAGAAAAATTGTGAAAATAGTACAAAGAGCTCCTACATATTTCACACTGTTTCCCTATCTTATGTATACTTGTCATAATTATTGAACCCATACTGATATGGTATTAAATCCATTTCACAACTCATTCATATTTCCTTAGATTGTATTTAATATTCTTTTTCTCTTCCAGAGTTTTTTCAAGGATATCATGAGGTCCAAAATGATGTTAGGATATAGTGTTGTATTGAGTAGTCAAGTCTCCACAGGCTCTTCTTGGCTGTGACTGCTACTCACATTTTCCTTGATTTTGATCACCTTACAATTTAAAGAAGTAGTGATCAGGTATTTTGTACTATGTCCTTCACTTGGCTTTTGCTTGATGCTTGTCTCCTGAGAAAACTGGGGATATGCATTTTGGGGAGGAAGACCACAGAGATAGAGTGACACTCTTTTCACATCAATGCTACAAACTATCAAAAGGGCTTACCACTGTTGATATTAACCTTGATCACCTGGCTAAGATATTATTTGTCAGTGTTTCAACTTTAAAGTTACTCTTTGTTTTTTTTATTTTCATAAAGTGCTCTTTGAAATGAAGTCACTCTGTGCAGCTGACATTCAAAAAGTAGGAAATTATCATGGTGGCAGAGTATCTGTATAAATAATGTGCAATTCTTTTATTTTCAGAGTTTTGAATTATAGCATTCCTATAAATCTTATTACTAATGGCTCCATAAATTGTGCACAACTGATATGTATTAGTGCACACTTTAAAGCCTGTGGACATGAGCTGTATTTGAAAAACAATTCAGATTGAAGATCTACCTGTTTTAAAGTGAATCTTAATTGGAAAGTAATGATGCCTCCTAGTATTATACTACTTTAGCTGAACCTACGATATCAGCCGTAGCCCAGAAAATATTAGAGCTACAATTTATACAGTTCAATATCATCTGCCAAGGCCCGCCTGGACTGCATCTGCAAAACCAGCTGTGGTTTCTTTGCTCTCATAATTCATGTCAGGATTTTTCAGCCAATGCATCATTGGTTTTGAATTTTATAGTGTTCCTCTCTCAATCCTCCGCCCCTCTAGTTTCTAACTGATAAAGAATAATTAGGTGAGGTTTAAACTATCAGGGCTATTCAGGGTTTGTGCAGAATAGGAAGGTTTCTTCCAGGTTACAGCACAATTTGAAGAGCCTGGCAAGAAGTATCCAATACTAGCAAGTAGAAAAGCAGCTTGAGCATGAGGATAGAACTACCCATGATATTTAGTACATGGAAAAAATGTAGAAGATAACTTACCTACCTTGTTATTGATCCATCAGAAAAAATTTTGTAAAGCATGCTTTCTGCTTTTGACTCAATGTAACCTCACAAATAGTATATTAATACGTATGTATCATTTTTTCCAGATAAAAACTGCAGTGAGAAACAAGCATCCTCTCCATCCAATTGAGGGGAGGACTGAGGAATTCTTGTGTGGCTTGAAGGTAATACAAAGCAAAATTAAAGGGAATTAAGTAAAGAGAAAAAGCCATAATTCATACTGTAAACTATAACTGACATCATCAAAGTTCTTGAGAATATTTAATAATTTATACTAGAAATAACTGGCTGAAACCAAGAAACTGGTCATAACATTTGAAAGTAATATAATTTTTAGTGTTAAATTATTTGTTACTACCTTGATATATGATTGCGATAAATTATTTAGTAAATATAATTTAGTAAATATAAATTATAAATAAATGTGTTAGAAAAATAAAATTATATAAAAATGTATATTAAAAATGAAATTTAAAAATAATTTATTATAATCGAAGTAACACATTTAAAACATTCAATAATAAAATATACTTGGCATACCATTCTAGCTCTGCCTCTGCCTCCAAAACAATATTCATCAAACATAGGAATGAGATGTATGCGACGGGAAAGTCAGTATGAGAATGCAATGGAGGTATATAATTACATCAAAACACAGACATAAACTGTGCTATTTCTTTTTTTTTTTTTTTTTTATTTTATTGTATTTTAGGTTTTGGGGTACATGTGAAGAACATGCAAAATTGTTGCATAGAAACACACGTGGCAGTGTGATTTGCTGCCTTCCTCCCCATCACCTACATCTGGCATTTCTCCCCCTGCTATCCCCCCCCAGCTCCCCACCCCCCACCGTCCCTCCCCTATTTCCCCACAAAAACTCAGTTATCAACAGGAAGATAATATCCATATGTAAATGGTGCAAGGATGGGATTAAAATAAATAGGTGCATATATACACACACACACCCCAAATACAAGTAAATCTTCATTACTTTTTCAAATACCCAAAGGTGCCTGAATTACTAACATAAATTTTAATAAACCCTCAGTGGAGGAAGATTTCTTCATCCCAGAGTCAACAAATTCCCATTAATACAGGGTTCTCTCATTTAAACATCAGAAATTGGTTAGAAAATCAGATATTTTTCTTGAAAATTTTAACCAGGAGTCTATTTCTTCAAATAGGCCAAAACATTTTCATGGTCTTGGTATCTTACTCCATATTACAAACCACCTTTTAATACTATATTTGAAGAAAAATTTAAAAATTTACGCTATCTTAGATCAGAAAAATATACAAAAAATAAGAGTGTAGAAAATTCTACAAATAAAAATGCTACATAAAAATTAAATTATAATTCATGTTTTTTACATTTTTATTATGGTAAAATATAATATGAAATTTGCCATTTTAACCTCTGAAGTGGACAATTTAGTGGCATTAATTGTATTTACATTTTTGTGCAGGAATCACTACTATTTTCAAAAATTTTCATCACTCCAAACAGAACCTCTGTCATTAAGCAACAACTCCCTATATTTTTTTCTTACTCCACCCCCAAAAACTCTAACCCAAATTTTGTCTATAGGAATGTCCCTGTTCTAAATATTTTATATAAGAGGAATCAAACAACATTTACTCTTTTGTGTCTGGCTAATTTCACTTTGCATGATATTTAAAAGCTTTATCCTTATTGTGACATGTATCAGAACTTCATTCTTATGGCTCAATTATATTCCATAGTATGCATCCATGCCACATTTTGTTTATCAATTCATCTGATGATAGACACATTTGGGTTATTTCCTCCTTTTGGCCATTGTGAATAATTCTGCTATAAACATTAGCATTTGGATACTAAATTAAATTGCTAGCTCATATAGTAATTCTGTTTAACATTTTAAGGTATCATCAAACTGTCTTCTTCCACAGCAGCTGCATCATTTTTACATGCTGACATGACATGTCATTGTGATTTTGATTTGTGATGGCCTAATAATTAATGGTTTTGAACAACTTTTCATGTGCTCATTATCCATGTGCATATGTTTAGCAAAATGCCTATTCAAGTTTTTTGCCTGTTTTTAATTGGGTTGTTTTGTTTTTTTGTTGTAGACTTACAGGTTTTTAATGTTTTGATATAAATCTCTTACAAGATACATACTTCACAGTACGTTATCTCACTTTACAAATGAGTCATTATTTCACTCTCTTAATAATGTGTTTTATTAACCAAAGGTTTTAATATATTTTAAACTCATACTGTGATATGATATACCCTGTGATTAACAAATTTATTACTTAAAAAAGTTAATTTTTTAAAATTACTCCGTATATTTGTCCTTATTGCTCACTTCCTACTTCATGAACATCAATTATCTGTTTGACAGATTGTCATTTTCCATGCTTCATACTAATTTTTTCTTTTTCTTTAAGATGTAAAGTTAGGTTAAAAATTTAAGATTTTTCTTCTTTTTAAAAGTTCAGATGTGTACAGTTAAAATGTATCTCTAAATACTGCTTTTACTATGTTCCATATGATTTCATATGTGGTGTTTTTACTTTCATTTCTCACAAGGTATTTTCTGATATTTTCTTTCTTTTTTTTTTTTTTTTTTTTTTTTTTTTTTTTTTTTTTTTTTTTTTTTTTTTTTTTTTT
>NW_016107499.1:4036770-4058499 GCF_001604975.1 Cebus imitator | reverse complement strand
GCCTCAGCCTCCCACAGTGCTGGGATTACAGGCTTGAGCCACCGTGCCTGGCCTTCTGATATTTTCTAATTTCCCTTGTGCTTTATTCTTTGATCTATTTATTTAAAAGCTTGTTATTTAATTTTCATATGAGTTTTTCAGTTTTTTTCTGTTACTAATTTCTAGTTACTTTATATTCAGAAGAAAAACAGATGATTGTAATATTTCAATCTCCTTAAATTTGTTAAGGTTTGATAATTTAAGTTACGGTATATACTGAAGAATATTCTGTGTAACTCTTGCTCTATCTAGAACTTCCAGTTCTATGTTGAATACATAAATGTGTCTTCTGGGTTGGGAGGAATAGTTTGTGTATATATCTGTTAGGTCTAGTTGGTTTATTATATATTTTCTCATTGATTTTCTGTCCATTTCATTATTAAGAGACATCCAAATGCTCTTTTGGTTACTGTTTTCATGGATGATCTTTATTATTTTACTTTTAGGCTCTTTGTGTCTTGGCATCTAAAGTAGGTTTCTTGTACTTGTCAGAAAGGAACTATTTAACATTTATCCATTTGTTACATGTTTGTTGTATATATTTTTGTTTCTCAATTTTTTCATTTCATTTTTGTAATGACTTGATGTTTTTGTAGTATACCCCTTTGATTTCATCATTTCTTTTATGTGTATTTTAATTTATTAGTGGTTATCTTGGGGATTATATTAAGACCTTAAATTCATTATTTTTTATTATTATTTTTTTATACTTAAATTATTGTGCAGAACATGTATGGCAGTTTGCTGCATCTATCATCCTGTCATCTACATTAGGTATTACTCATTCCCCAATCCCTATTTATCCTTCCCCAATCCCCTCACCCACTAACTCCTGACAGGCCCCCATGTGTGATGTTCCCCTCACTGTGTCCATGTGGTTTCATTGTTGAACACCCACCTATGAGTGAGAAAATGCAGTGTTTGCTTTTCTGTTCTTGTGCCATGTTGCTGAGAATGATGGTTTCCAGCTTCATTCATGTCCCTGCAAAGGACATGAACTCATCCTTTTTTATGGCTGCATACTACTCCATGGTGTGTATGTGCTACATTTTCTTTATCCAGTCTATCCTTGATGGGCATTTGGGTTGGTTCCAAGTCTCTTCTATTGTAATCAGTACCACAGTAAACATATGTGTACATGTGTGTTTATAATAAAATGATTTTTTAAAATATTATTGCATTTTAGGTTTTGGCATACCTGTGAAGAACATGTAAGATTGTTGCATAGGTACACACATGGCAGTGTGGTTTGCTGCCTTCCTCCCCTTCACCTATATCTGGCATTTCTCCCCATGTTATCCCTCCCCAATTCCCCATCCGCTGCTGTCCCTCCCCTATTCCCCCCCAAGAGACCCCAGAGTGTAGTGTTCCCCTTCCTGTGTCCATGTGTTCTCATTGTTCAGCACCCACCTGTGAGTGAGAACATGTGGTGTTTGATTTTCTGTTCTTGTGTCAGTTTGCTGAGAATGATGGTTTCCAGATTAATCCATGTCCCTACAAAGGACACGAACTCATCATTTTTTATGGCTGCATAGTATTCCATGATGTATATGTGCTACATTTTCCCTGTTCAGTATATCATCGATGGGCATTTGGCTTGGTTCCAAGTCTTTGCTATTGTAAATAGTGCTGCAATGAACATTCATGTGCATATGTCTATATAATAGAACGATTTATAATCCTGTGGATATATACCCAGTAATGGGATTGCTGGGTCAAATGGAATTTCTATTTCTAGGTCCTTGAGGAATCGCCACACTGTCTTCCACAATGGTTGAACTAATTTACACTCCCACCAACAGTGTAAAAGTGTTCCTATTTCTCCACATCCTCTCCAGCATCTGTTGTCTCCAGATTTTTTAATGATTGCTATTCTAACTGGCATGAGATGGTATCTCAATGTAGTTTTGATTTACATTTCTCTAATGAACAGTGATTATGAGCATTTTTTTC
The DNA here is from genome assembly GCF_001604975.1 of Cebus imitator. NCBI lineage: Eukaryota > Metazoa > Chordata > Mammalia > Primates > Cebidae > Cebus > Cebus imitator. Next base: position 4,056,507 of record NW_016107499.1, on the reverse strand, counting down.
ATATGTTTGTTGGCCTCATCGATGTCTTCTTTTGTAAAGTGTCTGTTCATATCCTTTGCCCACTTTTGAATGGGCTTGTTTTTTCTTGTAAATCTGTTTTAGTTATTTGTAGGTTGTGGATATTAGCCCTTTATCAGATTGGTAGATTGCAAATTTTTTTTCCCATTCTGTTGATTGCCAATTCAATCTAATGACTGTTTCTTTTGCTGTGCAGAAGCTGGGGAGTTTGATTAGGTCCCATTTGTTTATTTTGGCTTTTGTTGTCAATGCTTTTTGTGTTTTAGTCATGAAGTCCTTGCCTATACCTATGTCCTGAATGGTATTGCCTAGGTTTTCTTCTGGGGTTTTTATGGTATTAGGTCTTCTGTTTAAGTCTTTATTCTATATGGAGTTAATTTTAGTGTAAGGTGTCAGGAAGGGGTCCAGTTTCTGCTTTCTGCACATGGCTAGCCAGGTTTCCCAACACCATTTATTAAACAGGGAATCCTTTCCCCATTGCTTCTTTTTGTCAGGTTTGTCAATGATCAGATGGTTGTAGATGTGTGGCATTGCCTCCGAGGCCTCTGTTCTGTTCTATTGGTCTATATCATTGTTTTGGTAAGTACCATGCTGTTTTGATTCCTGTAGCAGTGTAGTATAGTTTGAAGTCAGGTAGTGTGATGCCTCCAGCTTTGTTCTTTTTGCTTAGAATTGACTTGGCTATGTGGGCTCTCTTTTGGTTCCATATGAAGTTTAAGGTGGTTTTTTCCAAGTTCTGTGAAGAAGGTCATTGGTAGCTTGATGGGGATACCATTGAATCTGTAAATTACTTTTGGCAGTATGGCCATTTTCATGATATTGATTCTTCCTAATTATAATCCTTTGGTTATGTACCCAGTAATGGGATTGCTGCGTCAAATGGTATTTCTAGAACCTTGAGGAATCACCACACTGTCTTCCACAATGGTTGAACTAATTTACAATGGCACCAACAGTGTAAAAGTGTTCATATTTATCCACAGCCTTGCCAGCATCTGTTATCTCTTGATTTTTTAATGATTGCCATTCTAACTGGCATGAGATGGTATCTCAATGTGGTTTTGATTTGCATTTCTCTAATGTCCAGTGATGATGAGCTTTTTTTCATATGTTTGTTGGCTGGATAAATGTCTTCTTTTGAGAAGTGTCTGTTCATATCCTTGGCCCATTTTTTGATGGGGCTGTTTGCTTTTTTTCTTGTAAATTTGTTTAAGTTCTTTCTAGCTACAAATAGAATAAAATTCCTTGGAATATAACTAACAAGGAATGGGAAGGACATCTTCAAGGAGAACTACAAATCCCTGCTTAAGGAAATAAGAGAGAACATAAACATATGGAAAAAATTCCATGCTCATGGTTAGGAAGAATCAATATCATGAAAATGGCCATACTGCCCAAAGTAATTTATAGATTCAATGCTATCTTCATCAAGTTACCATGACTTTCTTCACAGAATTGGAAAAAACCACCTTAAACTTCATACGGAACCAAAAAAGAGCCCACATAGCCAAGACAATCCTAATGAAAACAAACAAAACAAAAAAACCCCACAAACCTGGAAGCATTATACTACCTGACTTCAAACTATACTACAAGGCTACAGTAATCAAAACAGCATGGCACTGGTACCAAAACAGAGATAGAGACCAATGGAACAGAACAGAGGCCTGAAAAGTAATGTCACACATTTACAATCATCTACTCTTTGACAAACCTGGCAAAAACAAGCAATGCGGAAAGGATTCCTTATTTAATAAATGGGATTGGGAAAACTGGCTAGCCATATTCAGAAAGCTGAAACTGGATCTCTTCCTTATACCTCATACAAAAGTTAACTCCAGGTAAATTAAAGATTTAAATATAAGACCTAACACCATAAAAGCCCTAGAGGAAAACCTAGGTAATATCATTCAGGATATTGGCATGGGCAAGGACTTCATGACTAAAACACCAAAAGCAATGGCAACAAAAGCCAAAATAGATAAATGGGATCTAATTGAAGAGCTTCTGCATAGCAAATGAAACTATTAGAGTGAAATGGCAACCAACAGAATGGGCAGAAAATGTTGCGATCTACCCAAAGATCTTAAATTTATAACAACTTAGTTTGAAAAATATCAGCTTTATTTCAGTAGTATACAAATACTCCTATACATTTTGTCCATCTCTTTATATTGTTATTTTCACTGACTACATCTTTGTACATTACATACCCATTAATATAAGTTTATAATTATTATTCTGTACTTTTTCTGTTAATTCATATAGGAAATAAAGAGGAGTTTCAATCCCAAGTTTTAGTTATATTGCCATTTACATTTACATTTGTAATTATATTATAGTTTAAAAAATATACACATTCAAGTTGATGTCTAGTGTCCTTCTGTTTCAGCCTAAATTTCTTATAGCGCAAGTCTACCAGTAATAAATCTTCTTTAGTCTATCTGGGCATGCATTAGTTTATTTTTCATTCTTGAACAAGACATAGATATATAATATGGATTTAAAATTATAGTTTTACATTATGAAATTGTACAAGTTATAGAATTATTGGTTCTCTTTTTTTTTTTTTAACAACTTTAAACATGTTATACCACTACCTTCTGGACCCCATGATGTTTGATGAGAAATCATCTATAAATTTTATTGGGAATCCCTCTATGTGAGTATTTGCTTCTCTCTTGCTGCTTTGAAGAGTCTTTTTCTTTTTCTTTTGGCAACTTGCTTATAATCTTTCTCTGTGTGGATTTTTTTTTATTTTGTCATAGTTCAGATTCTTTAGATTCTTAGATATGCAGTTCATGTCTTCAGATTTAAGAAAGTTTTGACCACTATTTCTTTAAATATTTTTATCTTCCTTTTTTTCCCTCCTCTTCTTCTGGGACACTTATAATGTACAGGTTGGTCCTCTTGATAGTGTCCCAAATGTCCCTTAAATTCTAATCACATTTTTGAAAATTCATTTTTCTCTGTTTCTAAAATTGTATTATCAGTTTTCAGTCTTCATATTTTCTGATTCTTTTTTCTATCTACTAAAAACTGTGGAATCCATGTAGTGATTTTTTTAAAGTTTAGCTATTTTACTTTCTAGTTCTAGACTGTTTTGTTCCTTTCTACCATTTCTGTCTCATCACTGACTACATCATTTTGTTCATAAGTCATTTTTAAAAAATGTTATTTAGTTCTTCAGGTTCTTGAACGTATTTAAAACAGTTGGTTTAAAGTCATTGTTTAGAAAGTTAAATGCCTATGTTTCCTCATGGACAGTTTTTGTCAATTTATTTTTTCTTTCCTTTTATTTGTTGTATACTTAAGAGATAAAATTTCAGTTTTGTTACATGGCTATATTATGTAGTGGTGAAATCTGGCATTTTAGCACAATCATCACACAAATAATGTAGATTGCGCCCATTAAGTAATTTCTCATCCCTTATTTGTTCTCCCACCCTTTCACCTTTCTAAGTCTCCAGTGTTTATCATTTTACCCTTTATGTCCATTTGTACATATTATTTAGCTTCCACATATAAATGAGACTGTGCAGTGTTTGAATTTCAGGTTTTTAGTTGTTTCACTTAACGATATTCTAGTTTCATCCATGTTGCTCCAAAAAAGACACTCATTTGATTCCTTTTTATGGCTAGTGTTCCATTGTATGTGTGTGTGTATTATATAATATATACCATATTTTCCTTATTATTCATCTCTTGAAGGACAATTAGGTTGATTCTGCATCTTTGCTATTGTAAACATTACTGATACATGAATACAAGTATCTTTTTAATATTTTTGTGTGTGTTCAGGGAGTATACCTCATAGTGGGATTAAGGATTGAATGGTAGTTCTATTTTTATTTCTCTGGGAAATCCTCATACTGTTTTTCAAAGAGGTTGTACAAATTTACATCCCACCAACGGTGTATAAACATTCTTTTTTGCTGTGCACCTCCCTCAATTTTTTTTTTTTTTTTTTTTTTTTTTTTTTTTTTTTTTTTTTTTTTTTTTTTTTTTTTTTTTTTTTTTTTTTTTTTTTTTTTTTACTCTGTAGTAATTGCCATTCTGACTGGCATGCGACAATACCTTATTGTGACTTTAAATTGCACTTCTCCGATGATGACTGGTGTTGAGTATTTTTTATATTTTTGTTGCCCATTTGTATGTCTTCTTTTGAAAAATGTCTATTCATGTCCTTTGCTCATTTTATAATAGGGTTATTTGGTTTGTTGTTGCTGTTCTTTGAGTTCCTTATAGATTTTCAAATCAATTTCCTGTCAGTTGCAGTGTTTGCAAATATTTTCGAATCTTCAGGTTGTTAAGTCTGTTGATTATTTTTTTTACTATATAGAGGCTTTTTAATTAAATCTTATTTATTTATTTTTGGTTTTGTTCCTTGTGTTTTTCAGGTCTTAGTCATAAATTCTTTTCCTACATTATTTGTTATATGCTTTGTAGCTAAATGTTTTTTGTTGTTGTTGTTGTTTTGTTTTGTTTGTTCTGGTTGTTCTTAATGAACTTTGACTATTACAATTTGATAGCATTATATATCAGATTATCTCTTTTTCCCAAGGTTTGAGTATCATGATTGTTGAAGGCCACCTTTGTTCAGCCAGTGTTTTGACAGACATTTTGTTGAATGTGAGGAGCTTAAACAAAATAGTATATGACAAATAACACTTGTCCCAATCTTTGAGGATAGACCCAATGCCAAAGCACTCCATCAACACTTAATGAGGCCATTTGTAACTCTGCCTCGGCCTCAGCTTTTACTTCCTGCTTACACTGAGCTTACAGATCAGCCAGTGATGAAAACTTAAGTCATTTGTTGGCCTGTGTCATCTCCATGATATACACATGGCTTTCCAGTTTCTCCAGTACAGAAAAACACATTTGAAGCCATCATTTTCTGAAAAAAAACTCAATTCACATCCTCTCTTTTCTTCTTACTCCTTAGACTATCTATGGTGAGTGATAATCACAATATTTTTCTCCTGGATGTTGTGAGTTTTTTAATCACTTTTTAATATTATTGAAAAATGCCTACCCTTTTCCTACTCTGACTTTATTTCAAGCTAGAAAAAAAAATAAACAGATATGAATGCCTTATGCGAGTCTTTCTGCCTCCAGATGTTAGAACAGACAAGCTATATTGTGAACACACAAGTGAGACATTAAACAATAAAATTAAAGAGGGTAACATTTTAATAATAAAATATAGAATAATTTCATATGAAGTTTAAGGTGCTTTTTTCCAATTCTGTGAAGAAGGTCTATGGTAGCTTGATGGGGATAGCATTGAATCTGTAAATTTCTTTGGGCAGTATGACCATTTTCATGATATTGATTCTTCCGAACCATGAGCATGGAATGTTTTTCCATCTGTTTGTGTCCTCTCTTATTTCCTTGAGCAGGGATTTGTAGTTCTCCTTGACGAGGTCCCTCACATCCCTTGTAAGTTGTACTCCTAGATATTAATTACCTTTGTAGCAATTGTAAATGAGAGTTCACTCATGATTTGGCTCTCTGTTATTGGTGTATGAGAATGCTTGTGATTTTTGTACATTGATTTTGTATCCTGAGGCTTTGCTGAAGTTGCTTATCAGCTTAAGGAGATTTTGAGCTGAGACAATGGGGTCTTCTAAATATACATTCATGTTGTCTGCAAATTGAGACAATTTAACTTCTTCTTTTCCTAGTTGTATGTCCTCTATTTCTTTTTCTTGCCTGATTGTCGTGGCCAGAACTGCCAATACTATGTTGAATAGGAGTGATGAGAGAGGGCATCCTTGTCTTGTGCCGGTTTTCCAAGGGAATGCTTACTGATATTGTCCATTCAGTACGATATTGTCTGTGGGTTTGTCATAATTATTATTTTAAGACATGTTCCATCAATGCCTAGTTTATTAAGAGTTTTTAGCATAAAGGGCTGTTAAATTTTGTAGAAGGCCTTCTCTGCATCAATTGAGATAATCATGGTTTTTGTCTGTGGTTCTGTTTAGGTGATAGGTTTACAGATTTGCATATGTTGAACCAACCTTGCATCCCAGCAATGAAGCCGACCTGATCGTGACAGATAAGCTTTTTGATGTGCTGTTGGATTCTGTTTGCCAGTATTTTAATGATAATTTTTGCATGAATGTTTATAATGTATATTGGCCTGAAGTTTTCTTTTAGTTGTGTCTCTGTCAGGTTTTGGTATCAGGATGATGATGTTCTAATAAAAATAAGTTAGGGAATATTCACTCTTTTTGTATTGTTTGGAATAGTTTTAGAAGGAATGGTATCAGCTCCTCTTTGTGCCTTTGGTAGAATTTGGCTGTGAACCCATCTGGACCTGGACTTTTTTTGTTTGGCAGGCTATTAACTGCTGCCTCAATTTCAGATCTTGTTATTGTTCTATTCAGGGATTCAACTTCTTCCGGGTTTAATCTTGGGAGAGTATAAGTGTCCAGGAATTTATTCATTTCTTCTAGATTTACTGGTTTATTTGCATAGAGGTGTTTGTAGTAATCTCTGATGGTAGTTTATATTTCTGTGGGATCAGTAGTGTATCCCCTTTATCATTTTTTATTGCATCTATTTGATTCTTCTCTCTTTTATTCTTTGTTAGTCTGGCTAATGGCCTATCTATTTTGTTGATCTTTTCAAAAAACCAGCTCCCGGATTCACTGATTTTTTGGAAGGTTTTTTTGTGTCTCTATCTATCTCCTTCAGTTCAGCTCTGATCTTAGTTAAAAGAAGTTACACTTCTTGTCTTCTGCTAGCTTTTGAATTTGTTTGATCTTATTGCTCTAGTTCTTTTAATCACTACATTAGGGTGTCGATTTTAGAACTTTCCTCATTTCTCTTGTGGCCATTTAGTGCTATAAATTTCCCTCTAGACACTGCTTTAAATGTGTCACAGAGATTCTGGTACATTGTGTCTTCATTCTCATTCATTTCAAAGAACATCTTTATTTCTGCCTTTACTTCATTATCCAGTATCATTGAGGAGCAGTCTGTTCAGTTTCCATGTAGTTATGCGATTCTGAGTTCATTTCTTAATCCTGAGTTCTAATTTGATTGAACTGTGTTCTGAGAGATGGTTATAATTTCCGTTCTTTTGCATTTGCTGAGGAGTGTTTTACTTCCAATTATGTGGTCAATTTTAGAATAAGTGTGATGTGGTTCTGAGAAGAATATATAATCTGTGGATTTGGGGTGGAGAGTTCTGTAGATGTCTATTAGGTCCATTTGGTCCAGATCTGAGTTCAAGTCCTGAATATCCTTGTTAATTTTCTGTCTAATATTGACAGTGGTGTGTTAAAGCCTCCCACTATTATTACATGGGACTCTAAGTCTCTTTTTAAGTCATTAAGAACTTGCTTTATGTATCTGGGTACTCCTGTATTGGGTGCATTTATATTTAGTATATTTAGCTCTTCTTGTTGCATTGATCCCTTTACCATTAGGTAAAGGGATGCCCTTCTTTGTCTCTTTTGATCTTTGTTGGTTTAAAATCTGTTTAACCAGAGACTAGGATTGTAACTCCTGCTGTTTTTTGCTATTTGCTTGGGAAATCCTCATCCATGCCTTTATTTTGAGCCTATGTGTATCTTTGCAGGTGAGATGGGTTTCCTGAATACAACACACCAAAGGGTCTTGACTCTTTAGCCAATTTACCAGTCTGTGTCTTTTGATTGGGGCATTTAGCCCATTTACATTTAAGGGTCCTGCCATTTTGATGCTAGCTGGTTGTTTTGTATGTTGATGCAGCTTCTTCATTGTGACCATGGTGTTTACCATTTGGTTCTTTTTTGCAGTGGCTGGTACTGGTTGTTCCTTTCCATGTTTAATGCTTCTTTCAGGAGCTCTTGTAAGGCAGTCCTGGTGGTGATGAAATTTCTCAGTAGTAGCTTGTCTGTAAAGGATTTTATTTCTCCTTCACCTATGAAGCTTAGTTTGGCAGGATTTGAAATTCTTTTTTTTTTTTTTTTAAGGATGTTGAATATTGGCCCCCACTCTCTTTTGGCTTGTAGGGTATTTGCCAAGAGATCCTCTGTGAGTCTGATGTGCTTCCCTTTGTGGATAACTCTACCTTTCTCTCTGGCTACCCTTAGTATTTTTTCCTTCATTTCAGCCCTGGTGAATCTGACGACTGTATGTCTTGGGGTTGAACTTCCCAAGGAATATATTTGTGGTGTTCCTGGAATTTCCTGAATTTGAATGTTGCCCTGCCTTGCTAGGCTGGGAAGCCTACATAGCGAAGACAATCTTAAGCAAGGAAAAAAAAAAAAATAAAGGCTAGAGACATCACACTACCTGACTTCAAACTATACTACAAAGCTATAGGAATCAAAAGAGCATGGTACTGGTACCAAAACAAAGATACAGACCAACATAACATAATACAGACCTCAGAAACAATGCCACACTTCTATAACCATCTGATTTTTGACAAACCTGAGAAAAAACAGCAACGGGGAAATAATTACCTATTTATTAAATGGTGTTGGGAAAACTGGCTAGTCATATGCAGAAAGTTGAAACTGGATCCTTTCCTTACACCTTATACAAAAATTAACTCTAGATGGGTTAAAGATTTAAACATAAGACCTAACACCATAAAAACCCTAGAAGAAAACCTAGGCAATACCATTTGGGACATAGGCATGGGCAAGGACTTCATAACGAAAACACCAAAAGCAATGGCAACAAAAGCCAAAATAGACAAATGGAATCTAATTAAACTGAAGAGCTTCTGCACAGCAAAGAAATTGTCGTTAGAGTGAACTGACAACCAACAGAATGGGAAAACATTTTTGCAATCTACCAGTCTGACAAAGGGCCAATATCCAGAATCTACAAAAACTTCACAAATTTACAAGGAAAAAAAAAAAACTCCATTAAAAAATGGGCAAAGAATATGAACAGACACTTCTCTAAAGAAGATATTTATGCAGCCAACAAACACATGAAACAAGCTCATCATCACTGGTGATTAGAGAAATGCAAATCAAACCACACTGAGATAACATTTCATGCCAGCTAGAGTGGTGAACATTAAAAAATCAGGAGACAACAGGTGTTGGAGAGGATGTGGAGAAATAGGAATGCTTTTACATTGTTGGTGGGAGTGTAAATTAGCTCAACCATTGAGGAAGACAGTGTGGTGATTCCTCAAGGATACAGAACTAGAAATACCATTTGACTCAGCAATCCCATTACTGGGTATATACCTAAAGGATTATAAATCATTCTATTATAAAGACACATGCACACGTACATTTATCACGGCACTGTTCACAATAGCAAAGACTTGGAACCAAGCCAAATGCTCATTGATGACAGACTGGATAAAGAAAATGTGGCACACATATACCATGGAATAGTATGCAGCCATTAAAATTATGAGTTCATGTCCTTTGCAGGGACATGGATGAAGCTGAAAACCATCATTCTCAGCAAACTGACACAAGAACAGAAAACCAAATACCGCAGGTTCTCAGTCACAAGTGGGTGTTGAACAATGAGAACACATGAACACAGGGAGGGGAACATCACACACTGGGGCCTGTCGGGAGTAGGCAGGGGATAGCATTATGAGAAATATCTAATGCAAGTGGTGGGATGATGGATGCAGCCATCCATCATGGAATGTGTACACTTAATGTAACAAACCTGTTTGTTCTGCACATGTACCAGAAAACTTAAAGTATAATTTAAGAAAGGTATATATAAAATATAGAATAATTCCAAATTGTCCTACTATCCAATTAAATATTGCTGTTTATACACCATAATTAATGCATTCATATTTATATTAATATTTGAATAGAAATTGTTTTGATTAATAAATTAATACTAATATCCATCAATATTTATATCAATCTATAAATTAATACTAATAACACAAATTTTAGAAACATATGCAGAGTATAAACAACACAGAAAATACATCACAATTCATTTTATGAGGCTAACACAACCTTTTTACCTAAAACTGAGATGACAGTGCAGGGAAAAATTATAGGTAACTAATTCAGGAACACAGTGGTAATATTAAACAAAGTGGTAAATATGCTAGCAAAATGTTAATTCCACTTCAGTATGTAAACATTAAAATTATAGAATAGAAATAGGTGCAAATTCATAATTCTAATGAAACATTTTTAATAGACCCAATAAAAAATAAGACAATGTCACTACCTGTTGACACCAATAATACACCAACTCACAAATATTGATTATTTAATGGTTCATTATGCAATTTCAACTATCTTCCAAGGATTAAAAATGTATACAGTACCAATGTAACAAACATACAGGATCTACACATGTACCCCAGAACTTAAAGTATAATAAAAAAATGTATGCAATTATTGTAGGAAATGAAAAATAATTATGCTGAGGTCTAGACGAGGCCTTCAGATGTTGTGATATTCATCATTCTTCTAAATAGAAAATAGGTCATAGAGGAAATCATAATGGAAATTAAAAAGGATTTTTTGATGATAGCTAAACATTGTAACATAACCAAATCCAGACCTAACAGACCTGTGGCATCTCATGTGTTTATTATAAAAGAGAAAGACTGACAATCAATATATTAAAAGGAATCTGAATCAAAATACCAGAAATAATTCAAAGTAAATTTAAAAGAAAAATAAAATAATGAAGAGTAGGGCATAATGTAATGAAACTAAAACTAAGCCTAAATAAATCATTTAAAATATTGTTATTTTCGAGTGACAAAACGATACCTTTGTTGGAAGGCTGATCATGCTTAGTGGGTAGAAGACACATATAGCTGAAATGAGGATGACAGTGGGCCATTAGCAACAGATTCTGCCAAAAAGAAAACATATTATGAATTATATTTTATTAATGAAATAAAAACTTAGCTTTAAAGAAAAGGTGAATAAAAACTTAGCTTTAAGAAAAGGTGAAATAGAAAATATATAAAATCTTACAACTCTTATATATTAATTTAATTATAAAATAATTCAACTCCTTACCCTTGTAATATCAAAAATATACAAATATGGGGTATTTAATGATTCATGATATAAATAATAATTTAACTATAAAACAATTATATTAATACAATGACAGCAATATGAAAAATATTTGCCACTAAAGAAATTACAGGCCTATATGATTTGCCCTGCAAACTCTAATAATGCTAAAGGAAAAGCAATACATCTATCTTATCAACTCTTGCAGAGTATCAGCAAAACAGAAAATATGTCACAATTCATTTTATGATGCTAACATAACCTTTTTACCAGTAACTGAGATGACAATGCAGGAAAAATTATAAGTAACTAATTCAAGAACACAGTGGAAATATTAAGCAAAATGTTATGAAACCGATTAAACATACATTATAGCTTCCTTGGTTTAAATCTGACTCAGTTTTACACTAGAAAATCAAATACTGTAATTCATCTCAAATGCTGAATAGGAAAATATATGTCACAATAAATGCAGAAAAAGCTTTTGAGTAACTGCAATATGTATTAATACAGAAAATGCTCTTAGCAAATCAGTAATAAGAGTGAAACTTCCACAATATGAAAATACTTACCTCCAATAGCAAATATATTAATCAGGAAATGTAAGTTTTCCCTCAGATCAGGAATGAAACAAAGATGCACACCAATGTCATTTCTATTTGACTATAAGCTAAATGCTTTGGCCATTGACTGAAAGGTTTAACAGCATATTCATTATCATTTTATCTCATATACACATATAATAGCATTTAGTTGTCACTAAGTTTTGGTTTATATAGATAACTTGTCCATTTCCCTTTTTTCTGCACTGGCTTCTTAAACATGTTTTGAGATACATCTATGTTGCATGTAGCCATATTTCACTTTGTTCCATTGCTAGAAAATATTGCTGTATTATACTCCAGTTTATTTTCCATCCTACTGCTGATAGTCATTGAGTCATTCATAGCTTGAGGTATATTCATAAACAAATTTGTCATAAACATTTCTAACACCCTGTTGTACCTGCTCAAAGACTAAAGATTATTCGGAGTACCTATCTGGAATTCACGGGTCATACCATACATGGATCATCAACATTGCTGAACTGTTTGCCAAAGTCACTGAGCCATTGTCTACTCTTTATAGCAAAGCAGAAGACTTTCATTTCTACATGGCATAACTAATAACACTTGCTATAATCAATTAAAAAATACCAGTCTTGAATTAATCTAATATGTATATATATACACATTCATATTTAGAAACATTTTCCCTTATGATTTTTGTTTTTCATCTTGTTTAAAAACTCTTTTCAACTCCAAAGAAGTTCATGATATACAACTGCTTAATGTCTTTATATTTTTCTCAAATAAGTAGGGAATTAAACTGTGGAAATGATATGGTGTAGGAATTCAATTTTATTTTTATATTGATATGACAATATGGTATCTCAATTTATTAAAGTATCCATTCTTTCCTTATTTATCTACCACAACATATCTCATATATCAAGGGTTCATATAAGTATAGATCTATTTTGTGGCTCTCTTGTCTATTCCAACATCCGTTTTCCAAATGCTTGTGCCAATTCCACATTTTTCTTAATCACTTTAGCTATATAAAAAGTTACAACATCTTATAGATGATCTCTTTCCACCTTATTTTTCTTCAGAAATATTCTGCCTAATGGACTATTTTTGCATTTATATACATAAAATATATGAATACATTTGTCAAGTTCAACAAAAATATTTTATGACTGGAATTATACTGCATACACATAAAAATTTGTGGAGACATAATATCTTTATAAGGTAGGATTGCCAAGAACTCTAAAGGGTCTGAAATTTTATTTTACGTGTCAGCTCTCCAGTTTGCCTGACACAGTTTTAAGAATGCTGGCTTGGGTAATACATAATTTATACTGGGTAAAGGTTAGCCTGTCTAACTCTTGCCTGAGAAGGGGACATTATCTTTATTATATAGAATGATAAATTTTACATTTGATGTTTATTGCATTAATATAATAACAAATAGCTTTAAAAATAGTTGGAGAAAATGGAGTTTATGATTCTGAATGAATAACATGCAGAAACATGAGAGGGGCATGAGTAGTTTTTTACTAACAGGAATCTTTATCAGCAATCATGGCATATCTTAATGTTTATTTATACGTTAATATATCTAGATTTGGAAAGAATAAAATCTCTAGGAGAAAGGAAGAATATTTACACATGGAGGGACTTCCAGGAAGCTTCTGATTTGTAGGCAATTATCCACATCTTGAGCTTCATGGTATTTACGTGGATATTCTCTTTACAAGTATTCTTTAAAATATGCATACATATTTTGCAAAATTATTATCTGTAATTTCATGAGAAAATATGTAAAAGTATTCTTTTAAAAATAACGTAAGCAATACAACCCAGTAGGGGACAGGACCATTATGGATTTGAGTGAACTTAGAGCTTCATTGCATTTATTTATTAGTTTTGTCTAGCTATGGTTTTTCTATACTTCTAGGGAGTATCACTCCAGGAGTTCCAACTAGGAGCCTAAGGTTTGGGGAATTAATTACAAATACTTTTTAAGTATTTTGACTTCTATGACTTATGAAAGAAATAAAAGTGCAAATTATGATTCTTATTATTTTAGGTCAGTGGATTTTAGATATGAAGGCCATCATTATATTGACAAAGACTTTTAGCCACTGTGTTTTCGAGAAAAAACATATACATAGAAATGTACATAGATACACTGTATTACCTATAATTTCAAAAAATTCATAGGTCTACATAAGAACATTCCCAGATCAGCCATGAACTTAGTTAAGAACCAGTTCTTTCTTCAGGGTTTTCAGCCTAGTTGAGGATACAGGACACATTTTTAAGCAATTAACAAGACTAATGACAACATGAAGAACATTCAAATTGCCAGATGAAAAGCATAGCCAGTAATGACTATAGTAGTACAGAAGAATAAAAAGAAAAATCTTGGACATTGATGAAGAGTTGATGGAGAAGATAAGATCCGAATGATAAATAAGACAAAAGTGTAGAGAATGAAAAGGGCTTTTATGTAAAATGAACAGATAACGAAAAGGCAGAAAAACAAAATAAATGCTGTTTATTTTTGGCAAAGGTGATATAGGGTGAGTTGGGTCAATACTTATGTATCCAATAATGTGACAGCACTAATTGTATAGACAAAAGAGCAACTAGAGAAAATATTCAATGTGCTCAAGACACTGTGCTCAAAACGAAGTCACATCTTTAGTGAAAAAAATGTCAAAATTAAATCTTAAAACTATGTAACTATAAAGAGAAGTAAATAAATGTAGGAAAGATTAACAAGGAGGCAAAACGTTTCTGTCTATGAGGATTTAAAAGTTGTTTAATGATGTGGAAGTATAATGCGTGGTTCAAACTGAAAGTAGTTCAGTAGCAAGGAAGACCAGGATGCCACAGAGTTACCTTTATATCGATTGTCATGTTTAGATTTTTTTATGAAAAATGAAGACATAGGTAGAGAGAAACAAACACCATGGTGCTGACCTCAGAAGAGAAAGAAATAGCTTTGAGTAAGATGCACTGAATTCTTACATGTTTATTTGCATTACACCAAAACATTATTCAGAAAAAGTTTGCAATGACCTAGAAATGCATACTACTATATTTGCTAGGATTTTCAAAAGCAAAAACAAGGAAACAGAAAATCAGAAAATTGAAACGAAGAAAAATAAGGTTAAAATATATTTTGATAGAGTTCAAAATTTAAATCATAAATTTCTACAGGCCAACAAATTGTAAGAAGTTAATGTAGCTGTGGTTTTTCAAGATGTCAAAGAAATAAATATTAGTAAATTAAGACACATTGTCCCTAAAATATAAAAAGTTTTAAAGTAACCATGCCAATTTTTGGAATTAAACCCCGAAAGACATAGTTCTTACATGTTATTTAAACAATATATTATGACACATAGTAACTATGAAGGACATTAATAAAATTTTTTGAAATTGCTTATATCTACTTTTTTAATGGCAAACTGTAGTTTGGTAAAAAGTCTATGGAGGTTAAAATTATGAGAATATCTACACTGATGTAGAATTTAAGGTACAAATTTTATAAATCTATCACTGTTATAAAATATGAGTTGATATTTTTATATACATGGTGTTGTTTTAACTGTCCTTTAAAATTTATATCAAATTTATGCTTAAAGGTGGAAGATATTTTAAGACTGCACTGTTAACAAATACATATCTAAATGACAAGGCGTCTATCAAATTGAATGGATTACTTAACATTTTCATTTTCTTATTGATTTGTTTATTCTTTCTTAATAGTAGATATACTATGTTGCCAATTATTAGATTAACAATACTGAAATTGGTCAAACATATTTCACACATACTTTATTTATTATAGGCACAATAAAATGGTGTCACAACAAGAATTAAGAGAGCATCCAGCAGCTGAAGGAAAAGAACATCCAAAGATCTCATTACCTTTTCTGTGTAAGGATGCTTGCTTCGGGGACCATGGGATATACACATGGCTTCTACTCTCCTTTTACTGTAGTCATAAAGAGCAACTGAAGCTCATAAAAAGTAGCTGGCAGATTTGTAAAAGATATAACAGCTTGTTCACAGAGTTTCTATAGAGCCATCTAAGGAAAATTTCCTTTCCAAAGCATTGCTAGGAGCTATTTATCTTAGAACTGCCTACTTTGTCACAGTGAACTGAGTATTCCTCCTGTCATCTAGTTTGCCAAACAAGGACCTGTTCTCTTTGACTTTTTCCTCAATAACAGTCAACACTGTATACATGAAGCATGAGAATTCAATACTTATAGAGTAATGGATCTGTCCTGAGGTGAAGGTCAATTTATGTGTTTGTGTATATACACATTTGCAAGATAATTCATATTGTAAATTTATTACATTAATTTGCACATATTTTATAGCAGTTCTGGACATACAGATGGGCAGAAGATAACCATCCCTTTGTAAAAAAATTAAGAGGTATTTAATTCTCTCTGCTGATAAGCCTGTGTTCTAAAAGGTTCACATTATTTAATCTGACTTTTATTTTTAATGAACATAAAGACTAAAGTAGCATTATAATGTTATCTAGAAACTAATGTATAGTTGTCCAATAACAGCTGATAAAAATTTCACTAAAATTAGCTTATTAAATAAGTTTCCAATAAGTAAATGAACCCTGGGGGATATAAAATGGCAACAATAATTGTCAGGAAATGTTTCCAAAACATTCTAGATTATTTACTTCAACCACAGAATCTGGGAAGGGGGAGTTCATAAAATATGGACAGAATAAGGAAAACTCTAAGTTCTGAAAGGAAAAGAAAAGAGTCAGAGAAAAGCAGAGGCAGAAAGTGACAGAGAGAATCTGATAGCGTTTCCAAAGGCACCCCAGCTAGAAGGAAATGTAGTAACTGCCACAATGCCCCAGAAAAATGAAGTTGGGACTTAATATATCTCTTGTAATATGTCACAAGGTACCTAGTCGACATCTACGTAAATGTAGCCCTCATTGGCTGGAATCATAATGACATCTGCATCTGGAACTGGCCACCAGTATAACACCCACAAAATGCATGACAGATTTCAGACCACATGAAAAGTCTACAGAGTGAGAATATGAAAATCCATCAATGAGGAGAAAAAATGTTATCTCCCACTAAGAACACTTTCCAGAAGCTACACAATTCCAGTTATTGATTCATTCCATTTACTATAGCCTGTTTATCTTGCTATGCCTAAAAGCAAGGGAAACTGAAATAGTTGCTATTATGTTCTGTAACTCAGGTTAGCCTAGCTTCAGAAGTTTTAATAAAGAAAATATATTGAAATATTTTACGGTAGCTATTCACTTCCAAATATGCAATTTTTGTTTCAGCTCAATCTTCCATTTTAATATCCTATCACACTCCTTCATATAGGTTTAGATATAATTTTAACTTCTTTCTAAGGGACATTGTTTCCTATAATAAAAGCAGTTCAACTATCTGCTAAGTCATTGCTTTCCTATTATAAGCTATTTTGATTACAATCAATCTGTGCAAAACATTAGGGTGCTTTAGCAATGATTAAACACCAATGAATACTTTCTTAGTTTTACATGGTGAGTAAAACAAATATGGCCCCATAGTCTCATCTCAGTTTCCATAAGTCACTATCAATTCAGGCAGAAAACACATAAATTGAAATTTTTGATTTCCCCAAATGGAAGATAAATTAGACAGCAATGTTGAGTTATAATCTCCAAACCCAAAATTTCTGTGTTTTCCACATAAGAAATCCAAACTGAGAGGTGTACAACAGCCCAAGAACTGAATATGAACACCAGCCTCAAAAGCAGAACATTGACTATCAGGACAAAAACTCCAAAATGCACTGGGGAGCCTTGTGGACACAGGAGGTCTTTCAGAGAGTGAGCATCATCATGACAGGATGGGCATGCTAAGACATCTCTGTATCCTATTTTACTCCCTCATTAAGGAGAAATCAAATTCCTATTCTGACTGAGATTTTCACACAGTTGGGAGAGAATTAAAACCAATTTTTGGTGCTCTTTTTAGGAAAAGCTCTGAGCCTCAGTAATATATTATGAACCAAGATAAAATGATTAGATTCATAAATAATTTTGGAAGGCTAGACAAAGTGATATTTAATAACCCAACTGAGTGGTAGTGGATAACAAAATACCATATCACCATTAAGAAATAGGCCCAATTAAATATCTCTTTTTGTGTACTTAGTAGTAGTAGCAGTGGTAGTAATATTATTAGTGTAATGCTTTATGGCAATCAAAATCAGCATGATAAAATCATTCTTACCATATAGCTTGTCTTTTTATTTGAATTGTTATTTTTAATTTTAAATATCAAGTAAATGAGTTATTTCTGAGGCTTCTCTTCTGTTCCATTTACTTCCTATTTACTGGGAATTACTTCCTATTCAAACACTACATTTACCATAACAATAAAATGTTTACATAATTATTCATATATTGTTTAAAATCTTTTAATTATACAAATACTATTCAGGACATAGGCATGGGCAAAGAATTCATGACTAAAACACCAAAAACAATTGCAACAACAGTCACAATTAATAAATGGGATCTAATTAAACTAAAGAGCTTCTGCACAGTAAAAGAAACTGTAATCAAAAAGGCCACCTACAGAATGTGAGAAAATTTTGCAATCTATTTATCTGAGGGCTAATATCCAGAATCTGCATGGAACTTAAACAAATTTACAAAACAAATCACAGCCCCATCAAAAAGTGGGTGAAATGTATGAACAGGTGCTTCTCAAAAGAAGACATTTATGTGGCCAACAAACATGAAAAAAGCTCATCATCACTTCTCATGAGAAAAATGCAAATTAAAGCCACAATGTTGTGATACCATCTCATGCCTGCTAGAATGGCAATCATTAAAAAGTAAGGAAATAACAGATGCTGGCGAGGATGTGGTGAAAGAGGAAAACCTTTATACTGTTGGTGGGAGTATAAATTAGTTCAACCATTGTAGAAGACAGTGTGGTGATTCCTCAAGGATCTAGGACCAGAAATAACATTTAACCCAGCAATCCCATTAGGGGTATATACTCAAAGGATTATAAAGCATTCTACTATGAAGACACGTGCACATGAATGTTTAATGCAGCACTATTCACAATAGCAAAGACTTGGAACCAACCAAATGTCCATCAATGATAGACTGGATACAGAAAATGTGTCACATATATACAATGGAATACTATGCAGCCATAAAAATGATCAGTTCATGTCCTCTGCAGGGACATGAATGAAAGTGGAATCCATTATTCTCAGCAAACACAGGAATAGAAATCCAAACACCATATGTTTTCACTCATAAGTGGATGTTGAACAATGAGAACACATGGACACAGGGAAAGGAACATCACACATGGGGGCCTATCAGGTGGTGGGGGGCTAGGGGAGGGATAGCATTAGAGGAAATACCTAATGTTGGTGATGGATTGATGGGTGCAGCAAACCACCATGGTACATGTATACCTATGTAACAAACCTGCACATTCTTAGAGTATAATTTAAAAAATGGAAGTAAACCATTTCCTCAAACATACTTTAATAAATAAGAAAAAAATGAATAGAGAATCCAAGTATCACCTACACATTATTGATAAAATTGATTTTAAGTTTAAAAATTATCTAATGTGAGAAAAAATATGTTCACTAAACTCTGTGTTTGTAAGTTTCAATTAAAAAATTATTTGTAGGGAATATTTACATGGCCCCTTCTCACAGCAATCTAAGAAAACAAAAGAAACAAATTTACCCTATATCCAGAACTCTTGACAAATTATTAAACAATTTTTACCAATTAAGAAATGTAAATACTATTGCTGCCTTACCAGATAACTCAGAGCATCTTTGTCTAAGGAAGTGAAAGTTACAACTCAAACTTTTTTGTATTTAAAGAAAATCTATTTTCATAAAAGTCATAGGTGGGAGAGAGATGTTTCGCCTAATATCTCTGGTTATTACCTTAAGTAAAATCATAACATCTTTTGAAGGTATTAATGTGATATAGAATATTATTTGATTTTGGTAAAATAATTGCTTTAGATATGAAAATGAAAAAAGAACAAATATGTGGCAAAAGATAATCTCATTCACCTGACGTTAGATTCTATTAGCTAAACTTTACTTGCCATATATATATATAT
>NW_016107499.1:4018948-4036563 GCF_001604975.1 Cebus imitator | reverse complement strand
TTTTTTTTACTAGCTACACAGTTCATATCATTTGTTACTATAAAGTGGAAGACTCCAGAGACAGCTTCTTATGAATACTTCCTGAAAGATCTTTGAGGTCAAAAAAGTGATTTAACCTCAGAGATCGGCCTCAAATTCCATAGAGTGCAGGAAAAGAAAAATGTAATTTAATTTCTAGGACATTCAGCAGCTAGGGATTTCAACAGCTATAGGCCAACACAGGATTTGTGTTGTAATAACCAGTCATGACAGCCACATATTTTTTGATTTATGTTTAAAAGAGCTTTATACAAAAATTTTTTAAATATGCTTGGATGCTTGTTAGCTTCTTTTGTGGCAATTGTGTGTGCAAATGCACACACAGAGACACAGACTCACAATACCTCAGAATTTGAAGGAAAACGATGTCATATGGATGTATAAAGTCAATGAAGTGTGTAGTTAGTAAAATTTAAAAAGTAGAAGGAAATCACAGTTACACAATTCTTACTAGTGGTTCAGGTCTTGATATAATCCTTTATTTTCAAGATAAACATCATTTTACAGCCAATGGACATTTTACATTGTACAAATACTTAAGGACCCTCTCTTATAAAAACTGATCCCTGAGTATTGCTCTGCACATAAGGTACACACTTGAATGCTGTATAAGTAAATTTTTAATTTAATTTCAAATAGTGGAGAGAAAAATGAGTTTGCTTCAATAAATATGTATTTGGTTGTTAGCAACAATAATGCACAGAAATGGTTATGTTTTTATACATTTAAAAAGGAAATAGAAAATACCAATTTCTTCAAAAAATAAACATCTCTCTTTGCTGAGTGCTATGCACTATGTCAATATTCAATTAGCTCTATGTGAGAAACTTAACAATTTTTATTTTACTATTTTTGTGCCCAAGCATTGAGACAAGATTTCTGCTACTAAGTGGCCATGAATGAGACAATGTGTAATGATTTACTGAGTTCTGGAGTCTACAAGATTCTCCACAGTGAAATAAGAAAATCAGAAGATAACAAAGGCTTATTCCCAGTTTTTAAGCCACAGAAACAGACGAAGAAAAACATGTTGTCTCAATGGCTCCTGAAATTGGAGCTTTTCTGGCTAAAATTGACAAGCTTTAGGATATTGTTATACAATATAGGTGGATGAGAAGATTCTGAAAATGACTTGAAACTCAAATTCTATTTTGACTGTTCAGAGTCAAATACATATTTAATGGGTTAATGTTGGCAATATTCAAAGGTGTTTTAGCTAACATTCATGTGTAAACAAGAACAAACATTGGCAAAAGTGATAATTACTATATTAGTTGTAAGTTCATGTGGAAACTGCCTTTACTAATTCAGTTAGGGATAGGCTGCGATGTTAGGGGTAAGAAACCTGTGCGATGTGATGTACAAGTACCCTAATATTAGGTGCAAAAAAACACCAATATTCTTTTTTTTTTTTTGAGACAGAGTCTGACTCCGTCACCAGGCGCCAGGCTAGAGTGCAGTGGTGCGACCTTGGCTCACTACAACCTCCGCTTCCCGAGTTCAAGCAATTCTCCTGCCTCAGCCTCCTGAGTAGCTGGTACTACAGGCATGCAACACCAAGCCCAGCTAATTTTTTTGTATTTTTAGTAAGAGGGGGTTTCACCATGTTGGCCAGGATGGTCTCAATCTCTTGACCTCGTGATCTGCCCGACTCAGCCTCCCAAAGTGCTGGGATTACAGGCCGATATTCTTTTTATATAAACAAAACAACAAAACAAAACAGAATGCCAGGGAAGATTTAAAAAAGGATAAGCAAATGATAGGGTACACAAATTCCCAGTTAGATACTATCCTTATGCTTTAACATCTGCCAATGAATACCTTTATTCTGTTTTGTTGTTAAAGTTCAATAACCCTCAACCCAGAGCACACATTAGCAAAACAAACAAACACACAAACAAACAAAAAAACAACCACAAAGTTAAAAACATAAGTAAAGGTCTTCAAGAAATACAAAATTATGAGCACCTCATTAGAATTTATTCCATAGCTACTAACGCTAAAGACTCCAAAAACTTGTGAGACTTAATCTAGTGTACAGTTTTGTTATGTACCTTATTCCTTCCTATGCATGGGTTGATCCTCCATGTCCATGGGTTTCACATCAATGGATTCAATCAATCTTGGATAGAAAAATATTCATTAAAAAATTGCATCTGTACTGAATAGGTATGGACTTTTTCATCTTGTCATTATTCCCTAAACAATACAGTATAATAACTATGTTCATGGCACTTACATTGTATTAGGTATTATAAGTAATCTAGAGATGATTTAAACTATACAGTCAGTTGTGCATAGGTTATATGCAAATATTACACCCTTTTATTTCAAGAACTTGAGCATCTACAAATGCTGGCATTTGTGAAGCTCCTGGAATATTCTTCCATGAATATTAAGGGATGATGGTACAATGTGACCCAAGCAAGGTACCTAAGGTACTGGATTCACAGGCAATTTTCAACACATGAGAATTAGCTTGTTTCATTTTTAATTTGTGTTCTAGGATAAGGAAAAAATTTTGTATAAGGCATTCTTGCCTTATCAAACTCCTACCTATGGAGATCCTAAGCATGCAGCATCTTCACAAAATCCTGGTGTAATAAAGGTTACTATTCATGTCTTCCTTTCTCATAGCTTATCAATCAGGAACTGTCAAAACTTTTGAGACAGATAACATATAGACACAGTTTTAAAGTGGAGGCAACAAATCTACATAGTAAAGATATCTGCGTTATACTACACACACCAAAATAGTATTAGGATATATTTAGGAGTCCTTCCCATCCCAATACACCTTGGTCTGGAGGCTCCTCTGCAATTATCCCATTATGAATTTTGACATGATTCAAGATGTTCAAAATGAAATGTTTGAAAGTACTTTATTCAAAATATTTTAAATATGCATAGTAGGTTCCTTTGTAGCCAATATGAATATGTATAGACCCACATATATGCAATGTATGCATACACACACACATACCCTTACACATATATGCATAATCACATATTGAGAGATAATTCAAAAATATGAATAGAAAATGATATATCAAAAATGTACATCCTTCTGGCATATTAATCCATGACTCCAATTTATATAGAGTTCACATTATTTCCATCTCTAATTATCTGCTGGAGTTTTTTCTTTTTTAAATTTGTTTATTATACCACTTATTTCAAACTATTCCATTTGATACAGTTTGTCTGTATCTCCACTCAAATCTCAACTTGAATTGTAATAACCCCCACATGTCAAGGGCAGGGGACAGTTTTAATTGAATCATGGGGGCAGTTTCCCCCATACTGTTCTCATGATAGTGAATAAGTCTCAGGAGGTCTGAGAGTTTTATAAATGGGAGTTCCCCTATACAAGCTCTCTTGCCTGTTTCCATGTAAGAAGTGCCTTGCTTCCCCTTTGCTTTCCACCATGATTGTGAGGCCTCCCCAGCCATGTGGAATTGTGATTCAATTAAACCTCTTTCCTTTGTAAATTATCCAATCCCTGGTATGTTTTTATTAGTAGCCTGAGAACAAACTAATAAACCATTCTTGAGGATTTACAGTCTAAATTTTCTCAACATTGGTAGGAATTGGAGAAAAATTCTAATGCAACTAATAATCTAAAATCAAAATGGCAGAAAATAGTTTAAAAGTTTTACAGTGTTAAAAATGGAATATTACCCAAAGTATGTTAAATAACTACAATATTTGTTACGTGAAACAAAGAAAAGAAGATAATTCTGTATAGAACAAAAAAGAAAAAGAAAGGAAGGAAGAAAAACAAAATTGGCCAAGAAACAGTAACACAGTTTTATCCCAGGACTTTAGGAGGCCAAGCAAGGCTGGCAGATCACTTAAGACCAGCCTGGGCAACGTGAGGAAACCCCACCTCTACAAAAATACAAAAAATTATCAGTGTCTTGTGACAGGTACCTGAAGTACCAGCTATCTAGGAGGTTGGGATGTGAGAATCACGTGATCCCAGAAGGCTGAAGCTGTAGTTATCCATGATGTGCTCCTCCACATGTGTTGCTTGGGTAACAGAGCAAGACCCTTTTAAAAAAATAAAATAAAAACTATTGAAATGCTCTTTCTCTCATAGATAGATGGATTTATCCACAGATAGAGATATAGAAGCAGCAATAGATGTATAGATACAGATATATTTCCCTCCCAAAAAAAGGACCAATGGAACTTACTTTGGATAAAATAAAAAATTTTACACAGTAGAAATGTTTTTAAAAGTTTTTCTTTGTAGTCCTATAACAGTCCAAACTTGCCTCCATTTAATCCTAATCTTCAATCCTCTATAAGTAACCGAAAGTACATTTTATTTATTTTTTAACCTAGTAAACATTTTGGGTCAATTAAAAATTTGCAGTAAAATTTTTTAAAAAGTTGTCTAACATGATTGGCTTCTCTCTATCATGTGAAAGAAAGTACTAGATTATAACCACATTCTTTATGTCAGAATATCAAAATATCAGTACAAGTTTTCTGTCTCTGATCTCCTGCAAAGTTACCCGCACTGTCTTTTCTTATATAATTTAACATCTTAACATGAATTTTTTTTCTCTAAATAGGATAACAAAATCTTTAGAGAAATTTTAAGGTTTCAACCAAGAAGACTCAGAGGGGTACACGATTTTTTTTCTATTGGGTGAAATTGTATCTTTTTTAAAAAGCATATAGTTTTGTAGGTACTGCAGACAACGGTAATTTGATTTGGGATTAAATCTATGACTACTTAGAAAATAAATATATTTTCTTTGTGAATACTTATGGAATAAAAATAGATAGCTATGGACAGATCTTTTTTCTTGGCTTGTTAAAAAAGCAGTGTGACAAATCTTGACAGGCAAGAGAGAGCTAAGATGATAGGAAATATCTGTTTCTGGAAAATGAATATAATTTAAAAATACATTTCTTGTTCTCCTGACTTTGAAAGATTCAAAATGCATAAGCAAGATTTTAAATAGCATTTGTGACCCACCAAAATATATTTTTATTATTTTCTTCGTTACATATGCTTAAAATGCAATTTTTATGTCTTAAATGTCATTCCCATAATAATGCATTTAATATCTTCAGTTGTTCAAGAGATTCCATTTAGAAGTGTCACTTCCATTGAGAGAAGTATACTTCATGTCACTATATTAGTACCATCAATATGCAAATAGTGGTCTTTTTTTATAATCTGGTCTGGTAGTGAATATTACATCAATGCTTTGTAATAGCTATATACATTACTAGAAGCATTTACATTTTGTCTTAGAGTTTTAAAATGGCTTTTCCTTATAATTTTATTCTTGTTTTATACAACAGCCTTTGAGAACGCAGAAGGCAGGTATCACCATTCCTGGTTTAAAGATGGGAGTAGTTGTCTACTAGTTCATGCAAGACATTGGAGGATATGAGTTAAAAACACAACTCAGCGAAGGGATACAAATGCAACCTAAAGGATAAGGCAGAAATTACATTCAGTTGCTTAAAACATTACCAAAAACATTCGATCTATAAGACCTTGAGTAATATGACTAGGAGGTGGAGAGAAATATTATAGAGGTAAAGCAGGAAGAGTACAAGAGGTTCTTGGACATGTTGATAAAAGAACAAATGATCTGAGTTAACAAGTCCTTTCATGATCAGACAGAAGATCATCAACAAGGGCTTCTCAAATGCCTCAGTCGGCATCACATAAATTAGGCGAAACACTAACCCTTCACACTAACTCTCACACACACAAAAACACACCCTCCACTTCATCCACCTATCACCCTGTTGCCTACTAAGGACTTTTTATGTGTTGATATTCTGAATATTAATGGAGCTATCTGTATTGTTGTGAAATAGCACTTTTTGTCATATCTCTACCATATCTCATTACTGCCAGGACTTTTGAAATTTTGAGACTTTGAAATAAAGGAGCAGTGTGTACGTATGTATGTGTAGGTGTATACACAACATACACACGCATCTTTTCCTACTCAGGATAAAACTTCCCATCCTACACTATCTGCAGAAAATCTGGTGTAACCTTATATTATTATAAATACTTAGGCATAATACAATAAATGATACATATGTAAATAGTACAATTTAATAGGTTTTGACACACATATACAATCATAAAACCATCACCACAATCAAGAAAATGAAAATTTCCATTACCCCCAAAGTGTCTTTGTGCTTCAGGAAGCTGCTGTAAGGTTTTGCAAACTGTTATCAGTTAGTCTTACCTCTGCATGACAGGCAGATCTGAAAGGGCCAAGCAACACCTTTCATTGCATACAAATAACCTGCCTACTCTTCAGCAACCACAGAATAATTTTAAAAAGGAAGTTCCAAAAAACAGTGGGCTTCTGATTAAAACATATGTGAGAGACTGATGATACTTTGAAAAAAGTAATAAATGTTTTATATTAATAACATATAAGAAAATCTAAAACCTTTAAGGAAGACAGACAATCTGCAATGTACCATGGCTTGACTTACAATTCTTTGAATTTATGATAGCATAAAATGATATTCCTTTACTATTATCCTCAACATACAATGGGGTTACATTCAGATAAACCCATCCTAAATTGAAAATATTGTAGGTGGAAAATGCACTTTCTAGTTACAATATTTTTAACTTACCATGAATCTATTCAGATATAACCCCCTTATAAGTGAAAGAGCATCTGCAATAAAATTTTTAGAATAATAATTATAATATATAAATGAAGAATAGTATATTCACTTCTGAGGAATTTTGATAGCTATAAAAATCAAACAGGAAACATAAAGTATGGAGAAAAGCTGTTGAATCTGAGATTGTGATGGGAAGATTACATAATTAGCAGATATACACTATAGACATATTTTGAAGTGTATCTGCTAATTATGTAATCTTTTCACTATGATCTCAGATTTAAAAAGAAATAATAAATGCAATTAATAAATGAATTAAAAATACAATGAGGAAGAAGAAATTTTCATAAACAATTTTATAAATATTTACAAATTAATAAAGGGGTAAATACAATAGAGGGGGAAATTATTTCATAAATATAATTTTTACAAATATTCACAAGAAATAAATACAATAAGAAATTATAAACCCTGATCCATGTTGAAAAATTTGATCTAGTTTCATGCAGAATTGATCAGAAAAAAAAATGTTGATAAAATTATCAAATGCCAAAGTGAAAGACAAAGAATTACAAACCACCAGAGAAAAAAGGTACTTGCAAAAGAAAAATTAAAACAACAGCATTGGACATTTCAGCTAGAAAATAAGACAAATACACCTGTAAAGAAAAGGATAACAAATTCATCATCCTATACATATCCATAATTTAATTTCAATAAAAATCCTTAGAGATATCTTTCATACTCTCAGAAATCCAGTTGTATTTTATACCCTTACTTACTAAGGAAAATAATTTACTTATGACTGAAACCAAATAACATTCCAGAATTGAAATCTACAGAACAGGAAACAAAAAGAGGAATTGTGAAAGATTTAAATTATAGAAATTAATTAAAATCTTTAAATTAAATTTCTATAATTCTTTAAATTATAGAAGGTGGAAGGGGATCAATCAGGAATATGTGATTTAAATTCTGCATTAGGACTTCTGAAAATGAAGAGATATAGTATTGAGTATTACTAATTTGCACCAGTAGTCAGCAAACTACTCCAGCCCACTGCCTGTTGTGTAAGTACTATTTTATTGGAACAAAACTATGCCCATCGATTTCTGTATTGTCTATGGCTGGTTTAGCACTACAATGGCAGGTGTGAGTAGTTAGGACAGAGGCTGTCCCAACGCCAAAACTTATTATTTCACTCTTTACAAGAAAAACAAAACCAAACCATGGTCTAGACAGACCTAAAAATATTACACCTTCTCAGCAAAATCTAAGGTTTTGAGGCAGCAAATGGTAAAGTAAATTCAATATCTTATCGATGAGTTGAGGAAAATAATAGAGAAGTACAAGTATTCTAAAGCTACATTTTAAATTGGATATCATTCCAAAAGACATAGAGAAAAAGAGTGGAGCCAGAAACAGTGTATCCAATTCTGTGAAGAAAGTCAATGGTAGCTCGATGGAGATAGCACTGAACCTATAAATTACTTTGGGCAGTGTGGCAATGTTCGCAATATTGATTCTTTCTATCAATGAGCATGGAATGTTTTTCCATCTGTTTGTGTCCTCTCATTTCCTTGAGCAGTGGTTTGTAGTTCTTCTTGAAGAGGTCCTTCACATATCATGTCAGATGTATTCCTAGGTATTTTATTCTCTTTGTAGCAATTGCAAATGGGAGTTCACTAATGATTTTTCTGTTTGTCTATTATTAGTGCTTGTGATTTTTGCACATTGATTTTGTACCCTGAGACTTTGCTGAAGTTGCTTATCAGCTTAAGGAGATTTGGGGATGAGACGACGGGATCTTCTAAATATACAATCATGTTGTCTGCAAATAGAGACAATTTGACTTCCCCTCCAACTTCATATGGAACACAAAAAGAGCTCACATAGCTGAGAAATCATAGGCAAAAAATAAATAAATAAAAAATAAATACAGCTGGAATCATCACACTACCTGACTTCAAACTATACTACAAGCCTACAGTAATCAAAATAACATGGTAGAGGTTCCAAAACAGACATATAGACCAATGGAACAGAACAGAGGCCTCAGAAATAATGCCACACATCTACAACCATCTGATCTTTGATAAAGATTACACTGTTAGTGGGAATGTAAATTAGTTCAACCATTGTAGAAGACAATGTGGCGATTCCTCAAGAATCCTACCAGATTCACCATAGACCCAGTAACCCTATTACTGGGTATATACTCAAAGGATTATAAATCATTCTATTATAAAGACACATGCCCAGGTATGTTTATTGCAGCACTGTTCACAATAGCAAAGAATTGGATCCAACCCAAATGCCCATCAATGATATACTGGATAAAGAAAATATGGCACATATACACCATGGAATACTATGCAGCCATCAAAAAAGATGAGTTCATGTCCTTTGCAGAGACATGAATGAAGCTGGAAACCATCATTCTCAGCAAACTGACAGAGGAACAGAAAACGAAAGGTCCCATGTTCTCACTCATAAGTGGGTGTTGAACAGTGAGAACACATGGACACAGGGTAGGGAACATTACACACCAGGGCCTGTTGAGGGCTGGGAGGCTTGGGGAGGGACAGTAGGGGGTGGGAAGATAGAGGAGAAGCAGGATTAGGAGAAATACCTATTGTAGGTAACAGGGTGATGGATGCAGCAAACCACCATGGCACATGTATACCTACGTAACAAAACTGCAAGCTCTACACATGTATCCCAGAACTCCCACCAATAGTGTAAAAGCATTCCTATTTCTCCACATCCACTCCAGCATCTCTTGTTTCCTGACTTTTTCATGATCACCATTCTAACTGGCATGAGATGGTATCTCACTGTGGTTTTGATTTGCATTTCTTTAATGACTAGTAATGATGAGCTTTTTTTCATGTTTGATGGCCACATAAATGTCTTCTTTTGAGAAGTGTCTGTTCATACACTTCACCCACTTTTTGATGGGATTGTTTGTGTTTTTCTAGTAAATTTATTTAAGTTCCTTGTAGATTCTGGATATTAGCCCTTGTCACATGGATAGACTGCAAAACTTCTCTCCCAATCTGTAGGTTGTCTGTTCACTCTGATGATAGCGTTTCTTTTGCTGTACAGAAGCTCTTTCGTTTAATTAGATCCCATTATAAATGGTGTTAGGAAAACAGGCTAGTCATATGCAGCACCACTTGATAGTGGTGGATAAGCCTTTTGATTTATTGCTGGTTCAGTTTGCCAGTACTTTATTGAGTTTGGTAGCGTGATGCCTCCAGCTTTTTTTTGCTTGTTTGTTTTATTTTGTTTTGCTTAGAATTTTCTTGGCTATAACGGTTCTTTTTTGGTTCCATATGAACATGGATGTGAAAATCCTCAATAATTTCCCCATTCCTTGTTTAGGTCAGATTTATCAAAGATCAGATGGTTGTAGATGTGTGGAATTATTTCTGAGGCCCCTGTTCTGTTCCGTTGGTTTATGTATCTGTTTTGGTATCTGTACCATGCTGTTTAAGTTACTGTAGCCTTGTAGTATAGTTTGAAGTGTGGTAGCTTGATGCCTCCAGCTTTGTTTTTTGTTTGTTTTTGTTTGTTTGTTTTTTCTTAGGATTTTCTTGGCTATAATGGCTTTTTTGGTTCCATATAAACATCAATGTGAAAATCCTCAGTAAAAAAGTGGCAAACTGAACCAGCAACACATCGAAAACCTTACCCACTATGATCAAGTCAGCTTCATCCCTGGGATGCAAGGCTGGTTCAACATATGCAAATGGATAACTGTAATCCATCACATAAATATAACCAAAGATAAAAACCACATGATTATCTTAATAGATGCAGAGAAGGCCTTTGATAAAATTCAACACTTCTCTATGCTAAAAACTCTCAATAAACTAGGTGGTGATGGAACATATCTAAAAATAATAAGAGCTACTTATGACAAACCCACAGCCAACATTATACTGAATGGGCAAAAGCTGGAAGCATTTCCCTTAAAAATCAGCACAAGACAATGATGCCCTCTCTCACCATTCTGATTCAACATAGTATTCAAAGTTCAGGCCAGGGCAATCAGGCAAGAGAGAGAAATAAAGTGTATTCAAATAGGAAGAGAGGAAGGCAAATTGTCTCTATTTGCAGATGACACAATTGTACATTCAGAAGACCCCATCATCTCAGCCCAAAATCTTCTTAAGCTGATAAGCAACTTCAACAAAGTCTCAGGATGCAAAATCAATGTGCAAGAATCACAGCATTCCTATACACTAATAATAGACAAATAGGGAGCCAAATCATGAGTGAACTCCCACTCACAATTGCTACAAAGAGAATAAAATACCTAGGAATACAACTTACAAGTGATGTGAAGGATCTCTTCAAGGCGAACTACAAACCACTGCTCAAAGAAATAAGAGAGGGCAATAACAAACTGAAAAACATTCCATGATCATGGATAGAAAGAATCAATCATGAAAATGGCCATACTACCCAAAGTAATTTAAAGATTCAGTGCTATCCTCATCAAGCTACTATTGACTTTCTTCGCCTATCAGAAAAACTACTTTAAATTTCATAATGTTCTCATTCTTACATAAAGACCTCAATAGACTGGGCATTTGGGGATCAGAGTCTAGGTCTGCTAACAGGAATTGCAGAGAACAGTTAAGTAATATAAACCTGAGGTAGGTGAGGAGCACTCCAAGAAACAGAGTGAAGCTATGCCATGTTGTACCACTGCAGTCATGATAAGGATCGGGGATTACAGGCATGCACCACCATACCCAGCTAATTTTTGTATTTTTAGTACAACAGGTTTTCACCACGTTGGCAAGGCTGGTCTTGAACTCTTGACCTCAGGTGATCCACACACCTCAGCCTCCCAGAGTGCGGGATTATAGGCGTGAGCCACTGCACCGGTCCTTCTGATTCTATTTTAAGTGAGGGGAGTAGTCATTGGAGGTTTTGAGTGAACAAGTATTTCATTGTGATATTTTAAAACAATTACCCTAGTTTTTTTGGAGACAAGTGATGGTTGGAATAAGGAAAAAAGGAGGAAGAGCAGTAAGAAGGCATTCACAGTAGTGTAGATGAGAAATGATGGTGTCTTGAACAATAAGTCTACCAGCAAAAGTGATAAGAATTCTTAGTTTCTGGATGTATTTTGAGTTATAGATAACTATCATTGACAAATATTGGTGTAAAAGAAAGTACAGCTAAAGATGTTGGCCAGGGAAGATTATAGGCAACAAATAACAAACAAGAAAAAAATACAGGTTTTTGAAAATCTTTTTTGATTAAATCACATTGAAGCAAAGATATAGATGATGAAAAAATGCTATAAGCTTAAAACTAGTAACATTTCTAAAAACAGGATTGATATTTTAATAAACAAGTCTATAGGTTTAAATAAAGACAACTAAATAAAAGATGTAAATTCTAAAGTTAAAAATAAATTTTAAATAATATATACGAAAGATAAAAATTAAAAAGTTATATCATCTAGTATAAACATCTATAATTGGACTTAATGCAAATTAATTCTGTCATGTAGCCTTTAACTCTATTTTACTGATTTGCAGCTTAATAATGCATTTGCTTGCTAGATAGTTTGAACAAAGGAAACAAATCTTGATACGTAACTGCAATTAAATTTATAGAAGATATCATATAAATAAATGTGCTTGTTCATGGCATTTCTATATTGGGAATGATAGTATAATGGCAGATTTATTTGGGGATTTTATATGTAAATTTTTAAAATGCCTTATCACATGCAGATCTGAATCTCAACACCTAAGCAGATTACATTTCTCACATCTTTCCAGGAGAGCATTTAGATTCAATTCAAAATTCTATTTTTGCTGGATATGTAGACCCAAATCACAAAGCTCTGGCTTAGTTTATTGTCACAGAGACAGCAGAGCAGAGCCTCAGGTTTTCTTTAGTAGAAAAATTGTAGATGGATAACATTCATTTGTTTATTATGTATAAAAATTTTCTGAGTCAAGTATTGTGCTTGCTTATTAGCAGAACATGAAAGACACAAAAGTCCTAAAGCACTGTACTTTTTTAAGTTTTAGGCTTTAGGAAGCTCAGACTCTACCGGTTAGGGACATAAATAGTTGTTTTAATAAAAAACTGGTCAGTATAATATTTGTATTTAAGTTTGTTAAGTCTGTTAAAAAAATCCAGCCCAGTAAAAATCAAATATATTTTCAAGAAAAAACATTTAGATTGATTTTTATTGCTAAAGTTTTTAAAATAAAAATTACAAATTCTGTGTTCCATGTGTATAATCAATTTTGATTTTTACCTAAGATGCAAGTATTGAGAAGAGAATAATTAAGAAATTTTTGTCTTGGAAAGTGTTCAATAATTAACATCTATTTTCCCTGTGTGTTAAATTGGTAAAGGTATATTTCCTTCATGTAAACTTCACATACTGTGTTTAGACTAAGACATTTTCTATATCTTGATGCAAAATTTACAGAAATTTCCACATATGTACAGATTACAGTTGTCACAAAACCTCTGAGGAATAAAAATAGGCATTTTCCTTTGGGACTCCTAGGGCATTTCTATTATCTTCAACTTGGCTACAGTAATATAACTAAAAAAAACTGAGAACCATTGAGACTCAAAATAGACTTATTTCCACAATATGCAATGCCCTATTAAAATAGCATTTGAAAATTGTTTGAAAAGATCAATGACTTCATGTATTATTCAATATAGTATAGGGATAGGGAGACACTACTATACACATATATAAAAATAAATTCAAAATTTAAAAAATTTAAATAAATTTAAAGATAAGTATAAACAAGATCAAAGTGACAAGCACTCCATAAAAATAAGTGGAAGTAAAAATATAGTGAAAGGAATAGGATTTTGAATTAAGGTTGCATTCATTTTATGTTGGAAATCATGACAAAAAATAAAATTGTTTAAATAGATGGCCATTGTAAGATAAATCTATAGCGTATTTTTTTCTTCAGATGTATTAGTATACACTGAAAATCAAATATTAATTAAATGAATGACATTGTTTACTATTACTCTATTTTAAACATAATTAAAGTTACCTAATATTATGATTTTTACCTCATTTCTTAGAACTAAATTTAATATGAATTTTCTCAAAACTGTCCTTGAATAAATGCTAAAATACATGATCACCTATATATAAAATATCATTTACTATAAAATTAAGAGAAAGCATAAAATTAATCCAATGAATGTTATAAATATAACTACATAGAGAGAGTGGAAACAGGAAGTGTCGGTCTGGGTGATGAGAGTGTAGAAGGGCAAAGACAGCTTTTTATTCATTTTCCCAGTGAGAGGGAAAGCCTCAAACTGAAAAATCAAGAAAGAGCAGAATAAGCATGTCATATATACATAAATAAATGCCAAACTCTGTTTCAAAAAGTTGAAAGAGGTTGCCTCTGGGGAGTTAAAAAATGAAGGTGGTTGATGAAGTCGGGGGTGCTGCTTTTTATGATAAACCTTAAAGAACGATTCGATTCTCTAAGCTATATGCATGTACAACTTTATTTTTAAAAAATAAAAATAAAAGCTGTGAAATTACATTGACCAAATAATTGGTGGGGAATTCATAGGAACTGATGCTTGAAGGATTTTTTATTTCCCTTTCAAGATATTCATGTAAATGGTATGAATGAAGCATTCTAAAATTCAGGCTATTAATTTTTTTTTTTCAATTTCTGGTTAAAAATAATGATAGTTTACTGTGAGTCAGGTACTATGCTATGGTTTTGAAATTATTTTACTAAATATCAGGAATGATAATTTAATAAAAATTGAGGCCCAGATAGTTTAAATATAACAGAAGGTACCATGACTATTAAATGACAATAGTAGCATTTAAACCAAGAACTTTGAGTCTAGAAACTGGGTTATTACTACCTGATGCCATATAATGTCAATTATCTTTATTAATCATTCTTGTTTAGGGGGAATAATATCCCCCTAACTATATCTCCAACTGTATCCCCAGAACCTATGAATATTTTACTTCACACCCCCAAAGAGACATTACAAATGGTGATTAATGATTAAGTTAAGGGGTTTGAGATGGGCAGGTCATTCTGAACTACCTGGTTTGGCCTAATGTAATAACAAAGATTACAGGGGAGTCAGAGACAGAGATAGAAACATGAGAATGGAAGGAAAGTTAATTGTGTGTATGCGTGTA
Organism: Cebus imitator; assembly: GCF_001604975.1. NCBI lineage: Eukaryota > Metazoa > Chordata > Mammalia > Primates > Cebidae > Cebus > Cebus imitator. Next base: position 4,021,685 of record NW_016107499.1, on the reverse strand, counting down.
TGTGCGTATGTGTGTGAGTGTGAGAGAGAGAGACAGAGAGAGAGAGAGACAGAAAGAGAGAGAGATGAAGATACCATGATGCTGGCTTTGGCTTTGAAAATAAAGGCATGGGTCATGAGGCAATGAATGCAGGGAGTCTCTAGACCCTGGAAAAGGCCAGGAAAGAGACTCTTTCTTGAGATCTTCGAAGGAACACCACTCTGCTGACCAATTTTGTATTTCAGACTTTTAGAACTCTAAGACAGATAATAAATATGTGATAAGTCACTAGTTTTGAAGTAATTTGTTACATACTCAACAGAAAATGTATATCTACTTCTTGTATAATATGGCTTGGCTGCAATAGGATCATACCAACTGGGGAACAATACATAGGGAAGTTCAGTCTCAATACATTCACCCAAGAACCTAGAAGGACTCTTGTTTATAATGAAGTATTTGCCACTTAGGTGTATTTCTTTCCCTCCTCTTCTATCAGAAGCAGGCCTTAATTCTTAACTATTTATCTCATCAGTGGTTTACATTGTGGATCAGAGTACCTGGTTTCCAGGGCTGAACTGAAGCTGATTTACATAATCTTCATCCATGACTACCAATACTTATGTTATCTATTTAAATTTGTAGGAACTTTTATATCCAGAAACAAATAGATGTTAGAGTATACTGATATAAATATTCAAAAAGTGGCAGCTAAGGAGGAAAAAAAAGATTTTGCAAGATTTAATAAATTTTTTTTTTTTTTTTTTTGAGACGGAGTTTCGCTCTTGTTACCCAGGCTGGAGTGCAATGGCGCGATCTCGGCTCACTGCAACATCTGCCTCCTGGGTTCAGGCAATTCTTCTGCCTCAGCCTCCTGAGTAGCTGGGATTACAGGCACGCACCACCATGCCCAGCTAATTTTTTGTATTTTTAGTAGAGATGGGGTTTCACCATGTTGACCAGGATGGTCTCGATCTCTTGACCTCGTGATCCACCCACCTCGGCCTCCCAAAGTGCTGGGATTACAGGCGTGAGCCACCACGCCCGGCCGATTTAATAAATTCTTATCCTAATCCTCAGATAACATGGGGAGAAACAGAGAGGGAGAGGGAGAAGGAGAGAGAAAGAGAGACAATATCTGAACTTAAAGACCCTGGAAGTAATTCGGTAATGACAGGTTTTTTACCAACTTTCTTTTCCTTCCTATTTTTGTACATTTTGATATCATAACTTCTTTTATGAACATTAATATTTCAAATGAAACATTTTTAAAATGGAGTACTTCTATTGATTTAGTCAGAAGAGCTATTAAATAGAACTAACTGTGGAATCACTATTGAGAGCTGTGATAAGACAACATGTAAGCACACTAAGGACGCTGGCATTCTTGTCATAATAGTCTGGTCCATTTAGAAATATGTTGCACTTTCCCTCTTGCACATATTACTATCGCTAAACAAACTGAAATTGTCTTTTCTCAGCTCCTAGAGTGAGAACATCAAAAATATTGTAGAAATATACTTACAGCTTAAAACTATGCATATTCCTGCTCTTCAATATTTCATTTCTACAAGGTAGTTAAAGACAGGCAGGATTCACTGCTCAAGTACAGCAATTTAACTCTGTATTTATTACTAAAGAATATCCTAACAAGAGATCTCAAAAATTAAAAAACACACATATATATATGCCATGCTTATTTAAAATAAAATATGTACCTTATAGGTTTGCATGTTTATATATAGGTACATGTTCACATATAAACATACATATATGCACAAATACTTATATGCACATATACATATACACATAACTATATATATGTATACTAATCAAAATATTAAAAGTGGTTATATCTAGTCTATCATTGATAGGCATTTGGGTTGGTTCCAAGTCTTTGCTATTGTGAACAGTACTACAATAAACATACATTTGCATGTGTCTTTACAGTAGAATGATTTATAATTCTTTGGGTATATATCCAGTAATGAGAATGCTGGGTCAAATGGTATAAAGAAAATGTGGCACATAAACACCATGGAATACTATGCTGCCATAAAAATGGATGAGTTCATGTCCTCTGCAGGGACATGCATGAAGCTGGAAACGATCATTCTCAGCAAACTAACACAAGAACAGAAAACCAAACACTGCATGTTCTCACTCATAAGTGGGAGTTGAGCAATGGGAACACATGGACACAGGGAGGGGAACATCACACAGTGGGCCTGTGAGGGGTTCGGGGAGGGGTAGCATTAGGAGAAATACCTAATGTAGATGGTGGGTTGACCAGTGCACCAAACCACCATGGCACGTGAATACCTATGTAACAAACCTGCACGTTTCCCAGAATTTAAAGTATAATAATAAATATACATATATTTTAAAAAGTGGTTATATCATGTTCATATTACTTTCTTTGTTGACTAAATTTTAAAATATAGGTTATTCATAATTAAAAATTATTCATTTCTATTTTAATATGATCAAGCTGCAGAGAATTTGGATTTAGAATTTCTCATAATGTGGTGATTGTAGATATTGAAAACGGTCTTAGTAATTGTTAGGTTGTACATTGTTCTTAATGAGTATTTCTGAGATAGTTCTCACAGTGACCTCTGTGGGAAGCCTTAATAATAGCTTGGAGGATTTTTATGGTGTTAGGTCTTATGTTTAAGTCTTTAATCCATCTGGAGTTAATTTTAGTGTAAGGTGTCAGGAAGGGGTCCAGTTTCTGCTTTCTGCACATGGCTAGCCA
>NW_016107499.1:4013899-4017113 GCF_001604975.1 Cebus imitator | reverse complement strand
CAGGGGGAGAAATGCCAGATGTAGGTGATGGGGAGGAAGGCAGCAAATCACACTGCCAGGTGTGTTCCTATGCAACAATTTTGCATGTTCTTCACATGTACCCCAAAACCTAAAATACAATAAAATAAATAAATGGGAAAAAAAATAACATTAAAATAAATAAATAAATAAATAAATAATAGCTTGGAGGAAACTACTATTTGCCTCAAGGTCTTGTATACTCTAAAGAAAACCCAGTTATACAATCCTCAGGCGCTAATTCCTGCACATCTGGTGTCGCATTCTGCAAGTTTCTATAAATCACCTTCAGAAAGCAGTAAAATAAATGTGAATTTATTTGGTTACAGTTGGGCAAAGATTGAAGATAATGATGTTATTGAATTTAATGGAAATGTTTGTCACAGAGATCTGTAGGATCACTAACTTAAAATGATGACACTACAGTGTGCACAGTTAGAAAGCATTTACAACACAGGTTTTCATAAATAAATCAAAGAGGGAATTAAATGTCCTGCCTGCTACATATAGGTTATAGTAGGATGTGTATTCTGAAGTTTGCTGTGTATTTTGAAGACAAAAGACTTACTAAGTTGAAATAGGACCTTTCATTGTCGATAAAATGTACTAAGTTAAAGCAATGTGAAAATAGAGAGGAGGCCAATAACATGAACACTAGGAAAGGGAAAACTATGAATAAAAGTCAGTGGCTCAAATACCAGTTAGATCCAGGTTACTAAGGATGGATATTATAGTGATATTAATGAAGAAAGTAAAGAAGGTACAAATCACATATGAAGTGTGAAAGGTGAGTCTGACAACAGATATGAGTAGATGACAGTGTGTTATGTGTGATAGGGAAAACAGTTCCCCAAAGATTTCCACAACTCTAATCCCTGAAACCTTTGAATGATTTATATCACGTGGCAAAATGGACTCTGAAAATATAACTGAGGTCTTACATCAGAACCTGCAATTACTTTGCATTATTCAGACCAGGACAATCTAATCACATGTACCCTTAAAAAACTTTCTCCAGTTGGGAGAAGAGAGCAGGAAAGTTGGACAGATTTCGAGTTTAAAGGGGCCACATGTAAGAATTAGCAAGGGGCACTTGCTAAAAAGCCAAAGACAGCCCCCAGCTGTCAGCCAACAAGGAAATGGTGAGTGTGAGTACCCCTCCTTCAAGAACTAGATTTTGTCAAAAACTGGACTGATCTTGGAATCAGATTCTCTCTAGAGTCTCTTGATGACAAGCCAATCTGTTGACACGATTTCTGCCTGGAAAATTTTGAGCAGAGAAACCAGCTGAGCCAACACAAACCCATGAACTATAAAACTGTGAGGTCATAAATATATGTTAAAAATAAAATGATGACAAAACATTTGGATAATGATAAGTAAAATTAATGATGTCTAAAAGTTTGGGTAATGACAATTTTATGGCAATTATTAAATCGATGTTTGATATGGAGTTAACCTGAAAGATATGTTAGTTGATGGACATTCATAAAGAGAGAAGTTTTCATGTGAACAGATATTTTTTTCTTCTCAACTTTTATCAGGGGGTGCATGTGCATGTTTGTTACATGGGTAGACTGTGTGTCTCTGAGGTTTGTTGTATGAATGATCCTGCCAGCCACACAGGGAGCATAGCACCTCAAAGGGAAATTTTCAATTCTCACACCCTCCCCACACTAGTACCCCTGCAGTGCCCAGTGTCTGTGGTTCCAAGCGAACAAATACATCCTCTAGCTTTTAAAAATATTGCAGGTACTATAAGTCCATGGCAGATTAAAGGAGTAAATCAGAACTCCTATTTTTTCAGACAGAAATTTTTTCAGACAAGCATGTGCTTGCATAATGCCAAGATGTGAAAACAACATCTTGAAGGGAAGATAAATATAAGCCATCTTTACAGTTTAATTTTCAGGAAACAACACTTCTCTAATATCTATAGTATTTGTTTCCTCTTAACTATAGAATTCAAAATATGATCAATTATAATTTTATCTATAATTATAGGTAGGCTTGTATTATTTATCTTGAGTTTTATATTATTTCATAAGTTTTCTCCTTTCTAAATGATTCTTCCAGTGCCCTCTATTTCTAGTATTTAAAGTTGTTTCTGTCATTGATGTTACACCTCTCCTTATCTTAGACACCAACTCTTCCAGTTTTGACTTGGTCAAATTGTGTCACTGCCAATCACCATGATCCTTAAAATTTCCATTTCTATTATTATATTTTACAATTAAAATGTTTTATTTATTTATTTATTTTGAGATGGAGTCTGACTCTGTGCAACTCTGTGGCATGATCTCACGGCTCACGGCAACCTGTGCTTCCCAGGTTCAAGCAATTTTCCTCCCTCAGCCTCCTGAATAGCTGGGACTACAGGTGTCTGCCACCATGCCCAGCTAATTTCTGTATTTTTAGCAGAGATGGGGTTTCTGCATATTGGCCAGGCTGGTCTTGAACTCCTGGCCTTGTGATCTGCCTGCCTCAGCCTCTCAAAGTGCTGAGATTACAGGCATGAGCCACCTGCCTGGCCAAACATTACTATATATTTTTTTATCTCCTTCCTTCTACTGTACCTCATACCACAGCTGACTTACTCTCTCCATTTTTCATGCCTTTCCTACTATTTTTACCCAGTGTATTAGGGTTCTCTAGAGGGACAGAATATATATATATATATATATATATATGGGGGTTTATTAAGTAGTATTAACTCACACAGTCACAAGGTCACACAATAGCCCATCTGCAAGCTGAGGAGGAAGGAAGCCAGTCTGCATATCAAAACTGAAGAACTTGGTGTTTGTTGTTCGAGGGTACGACATTCAGCACGGGAGAAAGATGTGGGCTGGGAAGCTAAGCCAGTGTGGCCTTTTCACGTTTTTCTGCCTGTTTTATATTTTGGCTGTGCTGGCAACTGATTAGATTGAGCCCACCCAAATTAGGGTTGTGTTTGCCTTTCCCAACCCACCGACTCAAATGTTAATCTCCTTTGGCAGCATCCTCACAGACACACCTAGGTTCGATACTTTGCATCCTTCAATCAAATCAAATTGACACTCAGTATTAACCATCATGTTTAGTTTATATGAGCAACTAATATCCATCCCAGAGGCCCCAATAGAGCTTTTAATCTCCCTTACAACTCCATCCTCCCAGTTAGTCCAGCCAGAAATCCTGGACTCTTTTTTTTTTT
>NW_016107499.1:4009672-4013649 GCF_001604975.1 Cebus imitator | reverse complement strand
AGATGGAGTCTTGCTCTGTCGCCAGGGTGGAGTACAGTGGCACAATCTCGACTCACCAGAACCTCCACCTCTTGGGTTTAAGGGATTCTCATGTCTCAGCCCCCAGAGTAGCTAGAATTACAGGCATGTGCTAACACATCCAGCTAATTTTTGTACTTTTAGTAGAGATGGGTTTCCCCATGTTGGCCAGGATGGTCTGGATCTCCTCGATCTCCTGACCTGATGATCAGCCCACCTCAGCCTCCCTAAGTGCTTGGATTAGAGGCATGAGCCAACACGCCTGGAAAATAGTCTATTTTTAAAACAGGACTCATAGTGTTCCTGCTATTTTATAAATCAGATCAGAATATTTCATTCATTTCAATCTGCTCATGACTCCATCACTTCTCTGACTTCTCAGTGTAAAACCAATGTAATAACATAGACTAAAAATTTTATCTGATGTGATTCCAGTACATTCTTGGACCTGATCTTCCAGAAACTTCTTTTTCAGCATACTCTAGTCCTTCTCCCCTCCTTGCTCAAAGTTGAACATTTGCATCTCTTTGTACCCTCTTTTCCTCTTTGGAATGTAATTCCCCTGAATAACTGCAGATCCTTCCTTTCAGGACTGTAGAGGAACTCAGTGAGGCCTTCAGGAGTTTTGGTAGTAAACAGTACATCTACTTTCACCCTTATCTGTCACAATCTCCTTAGCTTTCTGGTTTTGTTGTGGTTGCCAGGTAAGTGTTGAGTAACATCTATTACAATCAAATATGTTATATATTTGTTACTACATATTTATTAAGTGATTGTCTCTCCTAATAAGATTGCTAGTATATGGGAGTTGGAATTTTATTTGCTTAATTCACTTCTATCTACACATACACATGTATACACACACACAAAATAAGCAAAATAGGCCAGGTGTGGTGGCTCACCCCTCTTATCCTATCACTTTGGGAAGCCAAGGTGGGTACATCATGTGAGGTCAAGGGTTCGAGATCAGCCTGGCCAACATGGCGAAAGCCCATCTCTTCTAAAAATGCAAACATTAGCTGGGTGTGGTGGCACATGCCTGTAATCCCAGCTACTTGGGAGGCTGAGGCAAGAGAATCACTTGAATCCAGCAGGCGAAGGTTTCAGTGAGCCAAGATCTCGCCACTGTACTCTAGCCTGTGTAACAGAGTGAGACTTCGTCTCAAAAATAAATAAATAAATAAATAAATAAGAAAAATAAACAACATAAATATGTAACTAGTAAAAACATAATGAAGCAACTTTAATCTGTATACTTTTATGAGTGAAGGAAATGTATCAATATCAGTCAGTGGGGGAAAAAAGCAGAATACTGTTTTTATGTGCTACTATTGGGTAAAATTTATATTAATAGGTAGAATGTTTAGCTTATTCTGGAATATCTCTGTATACATGCAGAAGGAATCCTAATAGAGGAAGATAAAGAGATGCTGAATGAGTGGTAAGACAGAACTCTTATATTTTACTTTCAATATATAATGTTTCTTTGATCATACACTTGTTAGATATTTCCAAATATATACATTACTCAGAATAATAAAACTAACAAAATTTGACTATCATGCACTGAGTATGCCCCAAAAACAGGTAAATTTGTGAAACCATGAACCAACTCACATTTATTATCTACTATACTTAAAAGCTGAGGTAGGTGCTTCAAGGATATTAGAAACATGTAAATTACACCTCTTTTTAAATAGTGCACACAATCAGTTGAAAAGACAAGATCTAATTTTTGAAATTTTAAATAAGTACCGGATATGAATTTAGAATTTTAATCCAGGAATATCTTCTGTGAATAGTACATGCACGGATATTTCTGGGTTATATGAGATACAGAAATCTATTTTAGTATTCCAAGCATTCATACTCTAAATGAAAGGTAAGAACATACTGCCCTGTCCTTCCTCAATAAACATAGGGATTCTGCATGTTGTTTTCCAGAGTGCACAGTGACCCAAGCCCTTAATGAGAAAGTGTTCAAAGAGTTATTGATGATGATGGAAAAACAGAGTTGAACCAGAACACACAAGCCCCTTTAAGTTTGCACCGTTTTTCCATTTAAAGGTCAGGTTGGGACAGCACAATTCTCAAGAAGAGAATTCCATGAGAGAATACCCTTCCCTCACATAGCTTGTTATGTGTATGCTATCCCAAAACAGACTAAAGCATCTTTATATTATTTGCAACAGGAAACATGATATGAAAACTCAATCCTAGAAAACAAATGTAGAACTCTTCCAGAGAGATTTCATATTAACTTTGCTGATATCAGTTAGATGTCTGGATATTCCTCTGAGAACCAGTTCAGTGCAGCTAAACAGCCCTGTGCCAGAATACACAGAACAGAAAGGTATACAGGAGGAGCCATTTATCCACAGGCTTTTCTCTTCTCTCTCCACTCTATCACTGATCCATAGAGTCCTATTAGATGTACAATTCCCAGTCTAACATCACAGTCATTTGGACTTTAATGGGGCCTTCAATGCCTGCTTGCAGAGCTAAAGAAGATGCAGCAAAATTCAAAAGATTACAAAACATGTGACATAAAGTCTATCACACCAAAACCAATTGGGACACTAGAAATGATCTGCCTGCTCCTTCAGATATTTCATTGAGATTTCAATTTGAGCTAAGGTATTGCAGCCAGGGGAGCGTCCCCAGCTCCCAGTTCCAAAGGTTGCTGGCCTCTCTTACCCCAAAGAATGGGGAAAGGGGCCCTGGATGTATGGTGAGTTTACCATTTAAATAAATATCGTGGATCTAAAGAGTTTTGCAGGAGAGTGATTTATTAGAGAGAGAGAGAGAGACAGCTCTCATTCTGTTGTCGGAGGGGAGCCCGGAGTGGGCTACCTGTTCAGGTAAGGAACAGCTGAAGTTTTAATCCTTGAGCTTTCTCCCCATTCATGTTCTCACCCAATGAGGGGAATTCTTTCAGACTTCCTCTGGGGTGATTGATCTTTGACTCTGATACTGGATGGGCTACTTGGTCCACAATCCTGAGTTACGGAGCCTCCTCCTCCCAGAGCTTTTGACAGGTTTTTCGGGACAAAGGAGCCTCATCTGGCTTTCTCTTCCTAGCCCACGGGTGGGAAACCCAGAGAAAGAACTTTACATTTGAAACCCCTCTGGTTCCTGGATGGAGGTGTGGAACTGGGAAACTCCTGCCTTTGGAACCACGCCCTCAGGGACCCAGGAAGAGAAGTCCCTCAGTCCCTCCTCTGAACAGGAAAGTCCAACTGGTGTTGGAACCTGGGAGATAATCACTCTCTCACTACTTCCTGCTGAACTGGGGCATAGAAGGGTCCCTGCAGTTGAGGTATCCTCCAGAGGGGGCCCTTCCCAGGGTGCAGGTTGAGCCAGAGGTTCACATTAGAACTCATGAGTCAAGGACATTCAGGGTTTCATTTGAAGGACCATTTGTAGCCTTAAAGCCTCAATTTTAAAAGAAATGAATTTGACAAGAAGGTTAAAGATGAGAGGCCTGAAGGCCAGAACAACAGAATGGTTATAAATGGGCCTAGAACAGGGTAGAGCCAGGACAGCCAGTTGTTAAGCTCCACAATCCTGTTTTTTTGAAGGTTTTTAGCCCTTTGTTTGATTCAGTCCCGTCCCCATGTTCTGAGTCAGGATCCCAGCAAGGGTCCATGCTAGGGACTGCCTGTCTACCTGTAGGGAATCTATTCTTCTCCTCTGACGTCATTTGATCATGTACTTGACTAAGGTACCAGGTGTCCCCAAACTCTTGAGCCGCTGCTAGAGCAGCCTGTCTCTCATTACTGGTTAGGGTCTGACTAAGCAGTAACATGATATCTTTCCAATCTAATAGAAGGACTGACCCAGGCCCTGCAGAACATCCATGTACTTGTCTGGGTCATCTGAAAATTTTCCTAAGTCCGCCTTGATTTGCTTTAAGTCAGAAAGTGAAAAGGGAGTATGTACTTTGGTTGGGCCAAATT
>NW_016107499.1:3976480-4009277 GCF_001604975.1 Cebus imitator | reverse complement strand
AAAAAAAAAATGAGCCCCTTCTTCTTCAAAGATTGTGGGTCAAATTGGTCCCAGTTATCCAGGATACACTTTAAGGGTGATTTTGCCATGGGAACAGTAGCACCCATCTGAAATCGAACACAGGGATGGCCGCATTCCTGGTTATTCCTTGCAACTGCTAGCCCTGGGCATCCCCCAATATTTAGGACCTTGTAGTTTCCTTGTGCCCTAGATGTGTGATCATCTTCTGGCCCCTCTCCATGTGCTAGTTTTAATCATGCTTACCAGTGTCACAGGCACACCCTCACTAGCTAATGTCCTACCATAAAGACATGGGGACTGCCAGGCTTACTGGCCGTGTACCAGTGTATCCTTGAAGACCTAGGCCAGTGAGGCTTGGGCAGTAGATGCCAATATTCCCTAGCAAGAGTTCATTTAACATAGGCCTGACCATAAAAATGCCCCAGGAGGATAAACTCCTTGGGAGGGGCTCCCAATCACAACGAACTTAAAGAAGGTAATGGCTAGCCTCATGGTTGAGGCTGAAACAATGCCCTCGGGACCCAGGCCTGCTCCCCCACCCCACTTTCCATTCTAGGAATATGCCCTAGGGTTGTGGGGCCTGTAATTAACTATTTGAGCCTTGGACCAGGTCTGACTACGGTATTCTAGGTGGAGAAGTTCCGCCATACAGAGAGCCAATCCTAGGCAAGACAAATTGTACGTCATCGGATTCTGGACCCACTCAGTTGGAATGGGAAACTGCGGGTGACAAAAAACATAATGTCCTCTAGCCTCCAGTACCCTCAGACAGACTCTGGCTCCATTAGGACATAACCTAGCACAGCGGACTAAGGGAACTGGCCCTGTATACTGTAGGAGGTCCTCCTAGGTATAAGCCTGAGGGCACCACAGGCAAGGGTCCCTGGACTGCTACCCCAAGAGCCTCAAAGTCCTAGTGGGAAGAGTAATAGCCTTATTTGTAGGAAATATCCTAGAGGAAAAGCCAGGAAGAAGTTTGTCTTACAGATATCTGGACCCAGGACGTTGAGGTCTGAAAGGCTGGGTGTGGCTCCCGTAGGTGGTTTTTTCTCAGGAGGTCTGAGCAGGCCACAGCCTCAAGCAGGCTGAACTGGGAGTTGGGGACCATGACCCTTTCCTCCTCCTGGCCCTCAGCTTGACCCAGAGAAAGAACAGTAAGAAATGGAAGCTGGTTTGGGGCTGACCGACACTCCTAGTTCCAAAGGTTTGGAAGATCTGGGGGTTATTGAAGAGTCCATTTCCAGAGAGACCGACACCTCTGTCTTTAGACCAGCGCTGCGCTAATTGCACTTAGATGGCTGACAGGTGCCCGGTTTTAACCTCCTTAACAAATTTAAAAGAAGGGAAAGGACAGGTTAGCAAGTGAAAGGGTCCAATATCACTCACTGCTCTGAAGTCCAACGTTCTCCTAGCTGGCTAGCCAAAAGATGTAACCAGGAGAGCATCTCCAGCTCCCAGTTCCAAAGAGACTCTAGGCCTCTCTCACCCTGTAGAATGGGGAAAGGGGCCCCGGAGGCACGGTGAGCTTACCATTCAAATAAATATCATGGACTCACATAAGAGAAGGTGTTCTTTTTCCAGGTCCACAAGCGTAGGTAGTTGTAAGGGCAAGAATTTCCCAGCGCCATGGCCCCCTCCCATCTCTCTCCATCCCAGAGATTTAATGGTTTATGTTTGAATTTCGAAGGCATGGGAAGAAACTAAGAGTCAATCAGTTCAGCAGAAGTTCTAAGGATCTCCTTTCACTGGCCCAGGGTCTTAGAGAAAGTGGGGGTTCCTCCCAGTTTAAAAGTCCCCTTCGGCCAGACGCGGTGGCTCACGCATGTAATCCCAGCACTTTGGGAGGCCAAAGCGGGTGGATCACAAGGTCAAGAGATCAAGATCATCCTGGTCAACATGGTGAAACCCCGTCTCCACTAAAAGTACAAAAAATTAGCTGGGCATGGTGGCACGTGCCTGTAATCCCAGCTACTCAGGAGGCTGAGGCAGGAGAATTGCCTGAACCCAGGAGGCAGATGTTGCGGTGAGCCGAGATTGCGCCATTGCACTCCAGCCTGGGTAACAAGAGCGAAACTCCATCTCAAAAAAAAAAAAAAAGTCCCCTTCTTCCACGCCCCTTGGGACCCCATGTTTGGATCCCCTTCCATGAACACTCCCTTTGTGGAAGCCGTTTTTTCTCTCTCCTGGATTTCCCCTCTGGAGTCCCCTTCCACACACTCTCGTGGAAGCCTGTCTTCCCCTCCTAAACTCCATATCTCTCTATTCCTTAACAATCTCGTGGAAGCTGCTTTTCTCTCCTGAATTCAGAATTCTCTCACTCAGTGTAAAAGTTAACTGTTTCTTTCTCTCTCCTTCTCCTGTTTTTCTTTAAATAAATCACTTTCTACAAACACCTTTAAGTCCACATTTACCACGCACTGCGCCGTAGTCCCCTCTCTCATTCTTAAAAGGGCAAAAAAAACTAAAAACTTGAAAAAACATCCTCTCAGGGGAGCTAAGGGCACCATAATCCCCTAAACCCTAATATTACACAAAGGGTTTTGCAGGAGAGCAATTTATTAGACAGAGGAGAGAGAGAGAGAGAGACACACACACACACACACACACACACACACACAGCTCCCAGGCCATTGTGGGAGGGGAACCCGGAGTGGGATATTGGTTCAGATAAGGAGCAGCTGAAGTTTTAACCCTTGAGTTACTCCCTCCCCATTCATGTTCTCCTCCAATGAGGGGAGTTATTTCAAACTTCCTTTGGAGCGATTGTTCTGACTCTGGTACTGGATGTGTTACTTGGTCCACAATCCTGAGTTACAGAGACCCCTCCTCCCAGAGCTTTAGATGATTTTTTGGTGACAAAGGAACCTCTCCTAGCTTTCTCTAACTAGCTGGCAGGCAGGAAACTCAGACAAAGAAAAACTACATTTGAACCCCTCTGGTTCCTGGAGCCACCCCCCTTCGAGGACCCGGGAAAAGAAGTCCCTCAGTATTGACTCAAAAGTAGTATAATTCTTAGACATTTTATGCCCTTCTTCTTACAGATCCTTCAAGAGTTCAAGGTCAGTGCAACCTGGGCAGAGCAGTATCTGCTGTGCTTAGCATTAGACCTAGGCTCTCTGATCAGAAAATTCCCATACAGTGTCCCATAAACTTGAGATAACTCACTGGGCTTCATAATCATCTGTGCTTAATGATGAAAGCCTGTGCATCTCAGACTTTTATCACTCAGAAAAGTTGTGGTGTTGACACTAGAGACAATGAAAAGAAGTGTCACTAATGATTTCTGGGTTTTTAGCAATCTTTGGAAAATAAGTGTTCAGGTCCAACACGGAAGCAGGGGAGTTCCTGCCATTTGTAGAAGAAAACAAGTCCCAGAGGCACAAAAAGTCCTGCCCACAGTTGTATTCAAAACAACATCTGTGACTATCCAGTGTTTATACTGATTTTGGTGGGCACACAGCTTGGGGGCTGTTAGAGAGTATAATTAAGGTAGCTCCTTGATGGAGAAAAATATGTCCAAGGCATTAAGGAGCAGCTCTGTATTTTTCCAGCTATTATGGAGAAGTACTGATTCTTTTGGGAACCGAAATATTCAGGTGAAAATATCAGGGATAAAATTAGCAACTACAAAGGAAAAAAATAGAGGGTATACTTTATTTTCCAAAGACCTTCCGACGTCACACCCCTAACACATGGACATTCAGCTTAGGTAGAATGAGAATGATTGTCTGTAACTTATAAGCAGTTGAAAACAGTTCTTATAGAATTTTTCTTCATAGAGGCTGGCATAGGTTGCAAGTAGAATAGACCTCATAGTTCTTTGTGATAATTCCATTGCTGTAATATTTTGAGCCTAAATCTGCCAAGCTATAATAGAATTGAGTACATATGCTAATTAAATCTAGAGGATTTTCTTTAAATGGTTGCTCTCTGTATGACAGTACATGTGAAATATATTTTTATGTAAGTTATACATATATATAAGAGAGACAGTCTATAAGTTAAACGTACATTATATCACTACATACTTTGTTACCAATGCCTTGGTATCCTAGTGGCCTCATCATAGAGCTAAGCCATTATTAGTAATTACCATGAGTCTCCATAAAGATACATTTCAATCAGTCTCTTTATGCTTCATATCCCACAGCAGGACCTGAAATTAAGCCCATTATAAAGAATATCCAGTACTATACATAATCAGCTGTTTGTTATTTTTATGGGAGATTCTTGTAGCATTCCACTACATCTTTCATGCTGGAAGTGGGTTTTTTCATCAGCAAATCATGCTGTCTTATCTGGTGACAAGTTTTACAGCTGAGATGCTCTTATACCAGTAGTTCAGACAATATGTAGGTGGTACTGATTCTGCTGACCATGGGTCTGTTCCTTGCATCTCTTTCTTCAAATTGGCCAAGGATTTGAGGACCTCTGCTGGCCTTAACAGGATACACCATTTTCACTTTACAATGGAGGACAGTGGAATACCAGGACTCTAAACTGTATTCTCATTCAAGGCCCAACTAACTTTAATCACTGCAGTGTGAACAGTTTCCTCAGTGGGAGTCACCATCAGAATATCTTCAATGAAAAGAAATATTTTAGCACATATCAGTAGCTCATACAATGCTAAATCTTGTCTAACCCTTTGATAAAATACTGCAGAATAATTCACATACTAAAAGGAGTGCATAGATGTATTCCAAGCTTTGCCACATGGAAGCAAATTGATCCTGGTCTTTTTTTGGAAGAACAATAATAAAAAAATATGAAGTGTTGAATGTCCAAAGCTTCACACCAGCTACCAGACATGGCAGAAATCTGTTTAGTCACAGTGATAACATCAGCTGTTGCCTGTGAAGCAGGAGCTAATTTTTCATCTTAGCCTTGATATTCCACAGAAGGGACCCAAGCACCAGTGATGTTCACTGGTAATGGAATAGCATGTCAAAGAGCTCCTATGATCATGAAATATCTTTGAGAAGAATGAGTACTTTTTTTCCTGTTGTTATGAGATACTATGTCAACTGTATAATCTTGACAAGTTTTGTAAGTACTGCAGGTACCCGAAAATGAGCTTCAAATATAGTAACAGAACCTATCAACAAGAGTTCATGGATGTGTCTAACTAGCTTGCTTATACTCGGGGTTTTAACTTAAAATGTCCATATTTAGTATAGTATTTATTCAATGACCATGAATCACAATTTAATTAATGACTCAGGAATATGTAAAATAATTTTGTTAGCTGTCTCTTGGCCAAAAATGATGACATTCCATGGTAATGAAAGGGGAACTTTTTAAGACCCTACTTTACTCTAGGAATAACAGCTATCCAATCTTCAATTCCAAGCAAGCCCACAGTTACCTGGTAAACCCCAACATCCTTTTTGTTTGATTTTTGTAGGGTACATAATTTGGAAAGCAGAGTCAAGAATTCCATTAAGCATAACAAGAAAACAGGCTTGGTTACTAGTCTTCATTTTGCTAACATGATCTCACTGTTGGGTTAGGGAATGGTCCACAATGAAAACAGAGAAAGAATGGGTCACATTCAGCTGCTCAACCCAAAGGGACATCACAGGTTGCAATTCCAAGGTGTCTACTCTACTGTTACACTAGAGGTTTCCCTTTCTCTGCTTAGAACTTGAAACTTCTTCAAAGTGGTGAGAAGCAGCCAGGGACTCAAGATTTAGGTAGACATACTACCTTTGGCTGCTCTCTACAGTCATATTCTATTGCTCCCCTTAAAAATCACCTCAAACTTAGTGGCTTAAAACAAAACATTCATAATCTTATAGATTAAGCTTGTCCAACCTGCAGCCCAAGAGCTGCATGTGACCCATGACAGCTTTGAATGTGTCCCAACACAAATTCATAAACTTTCTTAAATACTATGAGATTTTTTGGGAATATCTTTAGCTTACCAGCTATCATCAGTATTAGTGTATTTTATGTGTGGCCAAAACAATTCTTCTTCTAATGTGGCCTAGGAAAGCCAAAAGATTGGACACCCCTGTCATAGATTTTGTGGACAGAATTCTGAGCACCATGTTTTACCTACTTTTTCTATTCCAGGTCTTTAAAGATCAAAATTGAAGTTCCATAGGGTTGCTTTTCTGTGTAAGGTATAGGAATGAATCTGCTTCCAAGCTCATTGAGGTTATTGGGTGGATTCAGTCCCTGTTTTTTTGGTGGCTGTCAGCCTGTGGCTGGCCTTTGCCCCAGTGGCTGGCAACACCCTGCTTTAGAATTTCCTTCCTCAGTAGCCACAGCTTCTCATCCATCTGGATCTGGATATTTCAATTTAGCCAAAAGACTGACCATAGCCCAAGATAGTGGTTGGGACTACGAGAGCCCAGTTAGAAATCTTTCCCAGTTTCAAAAATCCTTTAACACTGATACTACAGCATGGAATTCCCTCTGGTGATCAAATCTCATACAAGGGAAGTATGCAGATATTTAGGCTAATGCTTCTCACCTCTAAACCCACCCTTTTAAAATCTGCTTGGGATGTCGAGCTGAGACCTTGGAGGCTAATTTCTCCTTTATCTTGTGGCTTTCCGTCAGCATCTGAAATAGGCAGCAGTAGATGCCGGCTAGAAGAAAAGAGGAGGAGAAAAAGGAGCTCCTTTTTTCACTTCATGTTTTTTCTCAGTGTTGGCATTGCAAAGACAGTTGGCCTTGCAAGTGGACATTGGTTCCAAGCTCTAGATTACTCCTGCTCTAATAGAACCACCTGATCCCTCACCCTCATCCCACTTAGCAGTGCCAGCACCAGCCAGCATCCTCTCATCACAGGTCTGGGTCCCAGACATAGGCTCACAAAGGCCCTTTCTCTAAGCGTCTAGATTCTAGTAATGCTGACTTCTTTCCCTTGTTTCTTTCAGCTCTTGGGTTACCCATAGCTACTTTACAGTTCCTTGTTATCTTTCATTCTCTCACATGTTTAATCAACTACCTATATTAAAATATCTTTGTTTAAAAATTAATATGGTTTCTATTTCTCTGATCTTGCTTTCCTTAACATATCAGAGAGGAGTAAGACAACACACGTCATCATCCCACATTGATGGTGCTGCTATTGGCTGGGGGGAATGCTGCCTTCTACAAGCAGGGTCTGTGCAGGGAAGTGATGGCAAAAGAAGTATGTCCAGCCATCCACCCAAGGCTGTGCCTTCCCTCTACAACAAGCCAATTTATTATTTGCTTAAAGAAAATAAATTGGTATATTGAGTATTAATACCTGCAAAATTATGTACTATATATTTTTAACATATTCCAGAATAACCAAAGCAATATGTATCACAAATAGCATTGTTTTCTTCATTATGGAATCTTTCTGACAATGGGTAGATACATTGTCTAATGAAATATTGACATTTATCTGAAATATGACCATCATTTGCATTACTTATATAAAGTGTTTCAGACACACAGCTGCTTGCTAATAAATAATTTCACATTTTAAAAATGTTCAGATATCAAACTAAAAAGGTCAACTTCTTGAAAAAACTTAGTAAAAAACTGTTTTAGTCAGATAGAAATGTACGTGCCAAAGGTATATTTATTGATAGCAAGTTACTGTCTCAAATCTTTTATATTCCTCCAAGTCAGTGATTTGCTATTGCAGCAACAAATTTATCGATTAAAATACCGTTTACTGACATTGACTATTTCTGCAGTATCATACAAGTAGTTTTGGATAAAAGCCCTGCAAAGTGCAATTAGTAATAATGAACATTAACTCATTTGGAAAGGCATTTCATTTTAAAGCACTAGGTTAAAAGTAAGTTTGGCTTCCAGCTATGATTAACCATGGTATAAATTACACACGACAATATTTAATTATGTCATGTTTGTACAAAATAATATAATTAAGCATACATATAGGGTATTCACATTATAAGAAAATCAAGTTCATTAGAAATATTCTGAATTATTTTTAATTAAGCGAGATATTAGAAATAAGAATGGAGACTTGTTTCTTTAGCATGCAAGGTATATGTAAATAACTGTCAGGAGCTTGAATTAAATGCAAGTTTGACATATTTGACTTATAAAAATAAATACTACATATGCACATAAACACAACACACACATAAAAATAACATTAACTCTTCCACTTAAATTACGTCTGTCACACATTTGATTATAAATATCAAGAAATCAGTCCCCAGACCTATTATAAATGAGGTCTACTATAACTTAACTTCTTACTGGCTAGAAAAGAAACAAATCGTCTCTCTCCCTCTCTCTTTCTCTCTCTCTCTGTCTCTCTCTCTTTCTCTCTCTCACACACACACATACACACACACACACATACACACACACACACATACACACACACATACATGCACACAGACACACACTCAGAAACACACCGGGGAGCCCATGCCTACTTTTGTGGCAAGGAGCATAATAACAGTAGAACAAACTCCTTCTGCTCTTAGATCACATATTCTATTTATTCTTTGAGCTGCTTTTCATTTCTGTCTTTGTTGATCTTCCTAGACATGGCTAGATTCTATCACCCTTTTGCTGATTAAGGTATTATGACTTGGAGAAATTTTCTTAGAATTTAGAATGCCTTCAATAGATGCCTGGAACACAGGTGTGTGTTCTGGTAAAGAATTGGTTCATAATCTCCTTCTACTCTTCCTTTCTTCCTCAAAACCTCAGGAATATGTGATGATTTGTACATTAAAATTCAGTAAAACCCCTCAGTGCCTTTAATTACTGGGACTTATGGTTTAAGACCCTTAAAGAAAAAGAGAAATAACAAGAAACATACTAATTTCATGTTCGGCATGCCCAAAAAATATCTTGCTTTCCTTTTGTTAGTATCAAATCAGGCAGAACAAGAATAAACATGTTTTGTTTCCTCCAAAGCCTATATTTGCTGGAGAATTTTGTCTTAAATTTTACTTCTAATTTTAAAGAAAAATATAAAATTACCTTAATATTAACATTTATTTCCCTATTAGGTGTCTCAAGTATTACTTAAAAACATATCTTAGATTTCTCATGAAGTCTCTCTCTCCACCATACTATGAACAATAAATGTGCTTAAAGGTCTTTATTTCAGAAAGAGAGATACAAGGCATTTTGATTTTTGCAATGTATTTAGGTACAAGAGGCCAGCAAAGCTCCAACAGCATCTGAACAATGTTAACACTCTTGGTCACAGCTAAGTAATGTTTGCCCATGTGACAGCGCCTTAGGAAATGTACATTTTATCTTGAAACCAAGATTTGAAATCCATTGTTATATCTCTGACTTGTTTCTCAGAGCCTGAACCTAGTATCTTCACCTTCAAATTTACACTCTTATAATCTTTCCAACTTGATATATTTTTTTTTCTTATAAATGTCTTTCAGCTCCTGTTTTATCAGCCCCAAGCAGATACTGCCCCACTCCCCATCTCAGCCCTGGCTCAGCATCAACAGTCTACGACATTTGTGAGAAATGTAATGAAATATAAAATGCCTTTGCAACCCAGAAAACCTCTCTGCAATGGTAGTAAAGAAAGAAAACACACATTATTACTGAGTAATCATTAAGCCAGAATGTGATACAGATCACAGGCAGACCCCTATAGGAAATGCGAACACAAGAAAAAACTCACCTTTTTCTTTAGCCAAGGAGATAGAACCTATTGCATGCATGTTCTCAAGACAAACAATAGCTAGTCCTAAAGCAAGAAGGCTTGATCTATGTGTCAAATATAGTTCATCCTAGATTTACCTGGCAACTGTGATGACCATGTGGGTTAGCTAATTAGCTTTATCCAGAGAACAAACAAGCTTCTTACATCTTTATATCTTACATCTTATATTTTTTGTAACATAAGGTAAGGTTCCTACTGAAGTTAGTCTCTTACCAAGGCACAGAGAGTGGAAGTTGTAGTACTATCTTCCTCAAAGATCCCATTTCAAAAAGATCACACCCAGGTCCTTGAGAAAGTAATTCCTGCATCTTAAAGCTGACAGGTGGCTTGTTTAGCTCTGAAAAAGGTTTACATGCATTTCAAAGAAACTAAGAAGGAACTTATATTAACAAGTGATATAATATGAAGTAAATAAGAAAAGGGGGAAGATTGCAGAGGGTGTCTCTTCCCTAGTTTCCCTGTTTCCTGTCCCCCCCCCCCCATTTGTAGTTATCTTACAATATTAGTATCATGGCCTTGGGAGGTTTATTCAAGAGGAAATGCTGAATGACAGGACCCTCAAAGGTTTTCTAGTTTCGGTATATTCAAGTAAGGACTCTATTTTCAATGATTAACTAATGACTTGCTAATGAGAAAGTAAACAGGGTTTTGTATCTTTGCTTGCCTTCAAGAGATGTGTGGAATGTGATGATTTAGAGGCGGGAAAGAAACAAGGACATATTTTATTTCCCATTCTTGATATTTATGGGGTGTGAAATACATTTTTCATTAATGTATTAAAGCTGTACTTAAAATTAAGAATTTAAAATAAAAAAAATTTAAAAAGGTTACAAATGCTTCTCTTCATCCTACAGAATATGGCTTAAAGTTCTGTCTGTGAACATACAAGCTTGCAAGATGAAAATGAAGGTGGGTATAAAGCTTGGAGAATGTCCTCAAAGAATATTTAATAATTTCCCCTTGCAAGAGAACGGTGGAACTCACACATTACTTTTGGAATCAAATAGTTGGAGCATTTTATTTTAAAGAGTTGTTTATATATAACTTTGTGCTAGTTAGAAAGATCTGTCCAGAGAAACAGTGATTTATGTATTATTAACATTTAAACCTCTAACAAGAGAGAAGTCTCTTGATCCAAGAATAATTTTAGATCTCTTATATCTCTATCTAGGCTTTGGGGGTAATTGGACCAATGAAATAGAAGCCCCTAATTTTATGGTTTTAGAAACCACGTAGGAGCAGAATTTATGTTTTAATGAAGCAGACGCTGGGGTAATAAACAGAAGGAAAGAGTATCATAAAGTGTTTGGGGCTTGGCTACTGAAGTGTCAATGAAAATAGGGTTCTAATAAGAGCCAAGGAGAGAACTTTGTCATGTTTATCTCCTCTCCTTAAGTCTCCTGTCTCCCTAAGGCTCCCTTCTGGCACATGGGGCAATTTTCTATATCTAAGCTATACCAAGTTTATTTCCACCTTAAAGCCTATACACATTATGTGTCCTACAAGCAATGTTCCCACCCACATCATTTAAAATCCTTGCTAAAATGTTAGCTCTTCACAAAGGCCAGCCCTGTGGACTATATAAAGCAGCCTTTCACCATCCCAGAACACACTGCCTGCCCTGCAGGTTTCTCCATAGCACTTAATTATGACCTGATATCATACCAGTTTATAATTTATTTTCTGTCTACCCCATGAAAATATAATTTGTCTGATAGCAGAGACTCTGTATATCTTATTCACAATCAGCCTGGAAAATATTGCCTAGTACAGAGGCTGGGAAATAAAAAAGTACTCAAAAATGCAGTTTAAAAGAAAGGATTTATAATATGAACCTTGATAATGGCGAGGAGAAATTTGGATAAAAACAAAATTAGTGAAATTTCAACAGTTTATTTTTGCTCACATATAAAACTGGGTCTTTAAATACATACTTTGATATTTGCTTCATAGTGCTTAATTTAACTGAATCATGTTGGTCAGGTAAGAGAATGGAAATAAGTTGAATCCATTTGGAGACCTTTGAGCTTCCTGTGTTAGGATGTCCGTAACTCTCTAAAGACTTGGGATGTTTTCAGCTGTTATTTTATTAATTATGTTTTCTGTTACGTGTTCCTATTTTTAATTTGTGTGGACATCTCTTAATGCAAATAGTTGTGTACTTAATGGTGTCCCATATGTCCCATAGGTATTCTTCATTCTTTATTCATTATTTTTGTCTTTTGTTTTTGTCTATTTCAAGACATCTGTCTTCAATTTCAGAAATTCTGAATAGAACAGTAACAAATAACAATATTGATTCAGCATTAAAAAAAAAAAAATTCTAACAATAGCAATAAAAAAGAAAGCCCAGGACTGGATCACTTCACTGCTGAATTACAGCAAACATTTTAAAAGAAATAATACTATTTTTTCTCAAATTATACCAAAAAATTGAAGGGGAGGAATTTCTTCTAAACTCATTCTACAAGTCCAGCATTGTCCATGTGCTAAAACCTGACAAAAAACACAACAAAAAGTAGAAAAATATAAGCTAACATTGTTGATAAACATAGATGTAAAACTTCTAGAAAAAATACTAGCAAACAGAATGCAACAACACATCAAAAAGAGTATACAGCATAATAAAGTACGACTTATTTCAAGGATGCAAGAATAGTTCAATATATGTAAATTGATAAAATTGATATGCTATATCAACAGAATAAAGGACAAAAAATATGATTATCTCAATAGATGCATATAAAAACATTTGATATATTTCAACATCACTTCATGATAAAAATTCTCAACAGCCAGAGAGAAAGGTCAGGTTACCCACAAAGGGAAGCCTATCAGACTCACAGCAGATCTCTCAGCAGAAACCCTACAAGCCTGAAGAGAGTGGGGGCCAATATTCAACATCCTTAAAGAAAAGAACTTTCAACTCAAACTTTCATATCCTGCCAAACTAAGCTTCATAAACAAAGAAAAAATAAAATCTTTTGTGAACAAGCAAGTACTCAGAGATTTTGTCACCACCAGGCCTGCTTTACAAGAGCTTCTGAAAGAACCACTACACATAGAAAGGAACAACCGGTATCAGCCTTTCCGAAAATATACCAGAAAGTAAAGAGCATCAACATAATGAAGAATTTACATCAACTAATGGTCAAAACAGACAGCTAACATCAAATGGCAGTATTAAACTCACATATATTATTATTAATCCTAAATTTAAATCGACTAAATCCCCCAATCAAAAGACATAGCCAAAACCCATCGGTATGCTGCATCCAGACCCATCTCCCATGCAAGGATACACAAAGACTCAAAACAAAGGGATGGAGAAAGATTTATCAACCAAATGGAGAACAAAAATAAATAAATAAATAAAAAGCAGGTGTTGCAATTCTCACCTCTGATAAAATAGACTCTAAAGCAACAAAGATCAAAAGAGGCAAAGAAGGACATTATATAATGGTAAAAGGATCAATGCAACAAGAAGAGCTAACGATCCTAAATATATACGTATCCAATACAGGAATACCCATATACATAAGACTTATAAAGAGACTTAGACTCCCACGCAATAATAGTGGGACACTTCAACATCAATATTAGACAGATCAAGGAGACAGAAAATTAACAAGGATATCCAGGACTTGAACTCAGATCCAGAACAAGTAAACTTAATAAACATTTATAGAACTCTCCACTTTAAAATATACACTCTTATTAGCACCATATCACAACTACTTACAGGTTTAAATGAAATATTGTTTGGCTGCTTGTTTGTTATTTTCTTCCCTCATTTTTTCCTGTCTCCATTATTAAGCACAATTATTGGTGTAAAAGAGGTTTCCAATACCCATTTTTAGACTGCATACTAGCCTGGGCAATAAAGCAACACTTCCTTTCTCTCTCCCTCTTCCTCTTTCTTCCTCTCCTTCACTCTTTTTATTTATTTATTTATTTATTTTTCTTTCTTTCTCTTTTTCTTTTTTTTCTCTTTATCAAAAAAAAAGAAAAGAAATTTAAACTGACAAATTATGTGCTTTTTTGGTGAAATAACCTACCAGAATTGGAGCTTTTTCATAATTATCAAGTATGAGATTCTTATATACTGTTTCAGTCTATAACCTGGATAGAATTAGATTATTTTATATTTCATACTTATATATCAAGGATGATGTGTATAGTAAGTGCACATTTGTGATAAAAAGCCTATGTTCGGGTGCTGTCTTCAAATAAAAAAAAAATAAAGAGGGCTATGGACAGCCAGCTCGTAAACAGGGAATTGATCTAAACCCTCACATGCATGACTACAAAGCTGGTGTTCCTTCTACCACCCCAGGCAGTCAGAGACTCAGAGACACATAGGGCTCCAGGCCAAGGCCAGACACCAGAGTTTTGGTGCACACCCATCCCCTGTAGCAGACACACTGGGACCTAAAGGATGTGTGTGCAGAGTGGAGAATTAAACACAGACAGTGGTAAAAGCACATCAGCTATAGATCCTACAGACTGTTCCAGCCTGCAGCAGGTACCCAAGTGAGTCCAGAGATGTTCTAGGCTCCCAGTTCCCTGCGCCACTAAACTCTTACAGGAAACCTCAGAGTGGGTCCACCTTGTAAAATTATTAAAAAAAAAAAAATTCTCAACAAATTAGATACACAAGGAATGTATCTCAACCCAAAAAAGGTCACAGCCAACATTATACTGATTAAGGAAAAGTAAAAAAGAAAAGAGAGAATAATCAAATTTATGCAATAAAAAAACGATAAAGGGGATATCATCACAGATTCCACAGAAATTCAAACTATCATCAGAGATTATTACAAACAACTCTATGCACATAAACTAGTAAACTTGGAATAAATGGATAAATTCCTGGACACTTGCCTCCTCCCAAGCCTAAACCAGGAAGAAGTTGAAACCCTGAATAGACCAATAACAAAGTCTGAAGTTGGGGCAGCTATTAAGAGCCTACCACCCAAAAAAGGCCCAGGTCCAGATGGGTTCACAGCCGAATTCTACCAGACATACAAAGAGGAGCTGGTACCATTCCTTCTGAAACTATTCCAAATAATCCAAAAAGAGGGAAAGCTTTTCCTTTAAGAACTGAACAAGACAAAGATGCTCACTTTGATACCCACTTTTACCACTCTTATTGAACACAGCACTGGAAATCTTTACCATAGCAATTAGGCAAGCAAAAGAAATAAAAGGCATGCAAGTTAAAAAGGAGGAAGTGAAATTGTTCCTGTTCACATATGATATAATTTTATACATAGAAAAGCCTAAAGATTCCACCAAAAACTCTAAGAACTGATAAATAATTTCAGTAAAGTTACGTGATGCAAATATTAACATACAAAAATTAGTAGCACTTCTATACACCAATAGCAAACTAGCTGAAAAAAAATCAGAAATCTTACAAAAATAGCTATAACAATATAAAAGATACCTAAAAATATATTTAACCAAAGAGATGAAAGATTTCTACAAGGAAGACTATGAAGAGGACACAATAAAATGGAAAGGCATCCCATGCTTATGGATTGGAAAAATTAGTACTATGAAAGTGACCATATTACTCAAACCAATGTGTAGATTCAATCCAATCTCTAACCAAATACCAAAAACATTCTTCACACAAATTGGAAAACAATTCTAAAATTTATATGAAACCACAAAATGTGTCAACTAGGAAAGCAATTAAGAGTAAAAAGAATAAAGTTGGTGACACACACTACCTGACTTCAAAATATGCTCTAAAGCTACACTAATCAAAACAGCATGATATTGGCATAAAAACATGGTAGAGAATAGAAAATCCAGAAACAAATCTACATATTTAAAGCCAACTGATTTTCAAAAACTGGGCCAAGAACTTAGGTTGAGGAAATAACAATCTCTTTGATAAACTGGGAGAACTGGATATCCACATGCAGAATAACAAAACTAGACCCCTTTCTCTCACAGTATGCAAACATAAACTCAAAATGGATTAAAGACTTAAACATATGGAACAATGAAACTATTAGAAGAAATGGGAAACACTTCAAACATCAGCTTGGGCAAAGATTTTATGAATCAGATATCATAAACATAGTCAATGAAAGCAAAAATAGACAAGAGGGATCATATCAAACTAAAAAGCTTCTGCACAGCAAAGGAAATAATCCCCAGAGTAAAGAGAAAACTTGCAGAATAGGAGAGAATACTTGCAAACTATTCATCTGCAGAGGATTCATATCTATAATATACAAGAACTCAAACAACTCAACAGCAAAACACCGAATAAATTGGTTTACATATGAGCAAATGATATAAATAGACATTTCTCAAAAGAAAACATACAAATGCCCAACAAGTGGGTAAAAATAATCGACATCACCAATCATCATGGAAATGCAAATCAAAAGCACAATGAGATATGACCTCACTCATGTTATAATAGCTACTTTCGAAAAAAGAGAAAAAAATGACAAATACTGGTGGGAATGTGGAGAAAAGAAAGATAACACTTATACATTGTTGAGAATGTAAATTAGCACAGCCGTTATGGAAAATACTGTGAGGAGTTTTCAAAAAACTAAAAATAGAACTACCATTAAATCAACAAATCCATCTATTGTATACATATCCAAAGGAAAGCAAATCAGTATTTCAGAGATATCGACAGTCTCATGTTTATTGCAGCACTATTCACAATAGTAAAAAAATGGAATCAACCTGTCCATCAATACGTGGACTAAATATATGATATATATGTATATATATCATACATAAATTAAAAATATGATATAATATACATATGTACACAATGAAATACTATTTGGTTATAAGAAAAACTGAAATCCTGCCTTTCATGGCAATATGGATAACCCTGGAGGACATTTTCTTAAGTGAAATAAGCCTGACATTGAAAGATAAATACTGCATGTTCTCACTTATATGTGGAAGCAAAAAAAAAGTTGCTCTCATGGAAGTAGAGAGTAGAATAATGGTTACTAGAGGTTGGGAAGGGTAGTGGTGAGGGCAGGATAGGGAGAGTTTGGTTAAGGGGTATAAAATTACAGCTAGATAGAAGCAATAGTTTCTAGCTTTTCTATAATACTACAGGGTGATTACAGTTAACAATAATTTATAGTATTTTTTCAAATAGTTGGAAGAAGGGATGTTGAATGTTCGCAACACGAATAATAATTGTTTGAGGTGATGGATATGCTAATTACCCTGAAAATATCACACTGTAACCCATAAATATGTATAATAATGGGCCAATTAAAAAAATATATGGAGATAAGTTCTCTGAAACTTGCCAGCACATTCACTCTGCCCTTTGCCCCATGTGAAAACTAGGATTAGAAAGGGTGTAAAAAACTGTTTCTGCTTTCTCTAGTCCATTTACAGTATAAATCCTTAAGTACATGTGCTAATGTAATGTCCTGAGCTAGTAGGCCTCGGTAATATGCACTAGTTTTAAATTTGCAAAATTTTAAAAATAATGGCTTGATATACCTCTGCTTTTGTGTAAATATTTAGAATTATGTTATCTTTGCCTCAGCAAGCAATATCTGTTTAATAGGTATTTGACACTAGAATAAATAAATGAATAAAAACATTTTTTCTACGAACAATGAAATTGAAAATTTGCAAAAGGTCAAAATAAAAGCTGGCCTATGATGCAAAGGGGCAGCAGACAATGGACTGAAAATGTGAATGAACGAACAGATAAATAGAAGAAAAGTGAATGGATTATCTACATTTTTAGGTTTATTTACATTAAACTACACAGTGTTAAACCAATTTGTGATTTAATCAGTCAAGAAGTGTTCAGTGAGCAACTTCTAAGGACCTACCTCTTCTATACATACAGTAATAACAAAAACAGAAGGTCCTTTGACATTATATTTGCAGATTCCTGTAGATTCTGTATTGTGATAGAGTACACACAGACAGACGTGTATACACACATATTATGGTACTTTAAACCAACCAAATGTAGATTAATCCAACACATTTTTACACTACTTTATTTATAGCTTTTAATGACAATGAAAAATTAAGCAGTTTTCTCTGACTTGCCTAAAGCTTCCCCAATTTTTTTTTTTTTTATTGGACTTTAAGTTCTGGGAACATGTGCAGATCCTGCAGGATTGTTGCATCTGTACACACATGCCATGGTGGTTTGCTGTTTCCATCCCCCCACATCACCTATATCAGGCATTTTTCCCAGTATTATCCCTCCCCAACCTTCCTGCCCCCCGCTGTCCCTCACCTAGCTCCCCACCTCTCAACGGAACCCAGTGTGTGATGTTCCCCTCCCTGTGACCATGGGTTCTCCTGGTTCAACACCTGCCTATGAGTGAGAACATGCAGTGTTTGGTTTTCTGTTCTTGTGTCAGTTTGCAATGGGGAAAGGATTCCCTGTTTAATAAATGGTGTTGGGAAAACTGGCTGGCCATGTGCAGAAAGGTGAAACTGGACCCTTTTCTTACACTTATACACAAATTAACTCCAAATGGATTAAAGATTTAAACATAAGACCTAACACCATAAAAACCCTAAAAGAACACTAGGCAATACCATTCAGGACATAGGCATAGGCAAGGACTTCATAACTAAAACACCAAAAGCTTCCCAAATTTTAATGAATAAGAAGCTGTAGAAAGAGAAAAGAACTTTAAAACCAGGTATAAAGTGCAAAATGAGATACAGGCCTTTTATCTGTAATTAGACGTTTAAATTATTAATGGTGTTTCTTAGCAAAGATTTCGGAATAAAGAGAATGCATTGCAGTCATCACCATCTCAAAGTGTTCTTGGCATAATTTAGGATGGGGCAATTTATTTAATGAAACTATATTTTTCAGTTCTAAAAAGAAATTTAAAAACCATCTCAGAAACAATCTGATGATCTTTGCTAGTGATCTGGCAAAGTAAAACATAGCTACGGTGAGCACAATCTCAAGGGATAATTAATTAAAGAAATGAATTAATTTAAAAAGTTGCAGGAGTTAGGTCTTTATTATGTAAGGTACTTTCTTTGCCATGTTTTCCGTCACTCTGGAGATACATTTTATAAACTGATAGAAGCGTATGAGACTAAAACATGAAACTCCCTTTTAGGGAATAACATGATGACATTAATATGTTATATTGACATTGCCAGGATAAACTCTAACCTCAGCAACGAGAATATATACAGGCCTGAATCATAACTCTAGCTTCAGATAAAGCAACAACATTCATGATCTATTCAGTCACGTGCCGTGAATCTGAATTGCTCATAAAAGACAGATTCAGAAAATATCAAATTCAGGTCTAACATGCTACTTTTTATCTTTTGATACTTTAAAAATACTTAAAGCATGAAATATCAACATGAGATTTTAAATTTGAAACTTACTTGCAATCATGGTTATTCTACAATAATCATTAATGAAAACTGAAACTAATACCTAGCATATGCTCCATACTTAACATTTACCATTATACTTATTATACGAATCCCTTTTATAACCATTTTCTCAATTAGTTTGAGAACAGGCTCATGGCAACATTTTTTATCCTTGCAAAATTAATGAAAAGTTGTAAAACCAAAAATGTAAAATTAAGTAATTGAAGCTTAGAGAGTTAAAAGAACTTCTCTGTTAAACATCTGAGTGGTAGTTTACTTACTCCAAGAGACTCAACTCTAAAGCACTATTTTATACCAACCGGCCTATATATCAAAATTTCAGCTTTGTGTTTGTCATTTCATCAACTTCTTCAAAAAACAAAAATGCAACATATATGTCATCTATAATAATATGTAATTTAATTACTGCATTTGGTCAGAGGAAATAAAGATTAATCAGACTTAATTGCTATCCTCAAGTAATTCTTAGACTTGCAAAACTTACTTTTAAGAAAATGATTAGGCCAGGCACGGTGGCTCACACCTGTAATCCCAGCACTTTGAGAGGTCAAGGTGGGCAAATTACTTGAGGTCAGGAGTTTGAGACCAGCCTGGCAAACATAGTGAAACTCCTGTCTCTACTAAAAATACAAAAGTTTATCTGGACACTGTGGCACACTCCTGTAATCCCAGCTACTTGGGAGGCTGAGACAGGAGAATCTCTTAAACCCGGGAACCAGAGGTTGCAGTGAGTTGAGATTGTGCACTCCAGCCTGGGAGACAGAGCAGGACTCTGGAGACACAGAGACAGAGAGAGAGCGAGCGAGCACGAGAGCACAAGAGAGAGAGAGTCGAGTAAGAGGAAGGAAGGGAGGGAGAGAGGAAGGAAGGGGTGATTATATTTACTGTGATAATTGATCATAAAGGCATAAAGTGCAGTATAATAAACAACTAAGCAGGGCCCAACTTTCTCTAGCACAGCAGGATTTGAAAGGCAGCATAGGCAGAGAGAAATATTATACCTGCAACCATACTAACTTTGTTAAACATGAAGAGGTGGATGCAGCTCATCCCCTGCTAGATGCATTTTGGCTGTGACACCCATCGCCAGTGAGTGAAAATGTTGGCTGATAACAACTCATGCCATCCTGCTTCTCTGGAGATTTGGCCCTTGCACCTTGGCCAAACGTTTACTCCCTGTAGGCTAAACCAATTTCACTTCTGCAGGCTGATCTCTGCTCATGTCTGAGTGACACATGGGATGCTCATGCCCTGTTGTTTTCAGGGTAAGTATTGCCTGTGGTACAAATTTTGCTTCATAACTTCTAAGTGTTTCAGGTTAATTAGTCCTTAAATGATAACTCACATTTGTTTAGCTTTTCTCTCTGTTTTCTAGCCTGCTTCATTCATTCTCCTCCTTGAGATCATCCATTTAAATAATTTGAACAAGAATTTCCATCCCAGGCTCTCCTTCTAAGAAACCAAATAAAATACATGGTGTCATACCAGTGAAAGGTTAAGATGTAAGATAGCTGAATAAATTAGGCAAGTAACAATTATGAACTTATGCTTCCAAAAAACATCGTGTGTATTTATATGTATTGTGTGTGTGTGTGTGTGTGATCATAAGGTCCTTGAAATGAAAGATCTTCCTTTCTCCACCTTTATGTCTCTTCCTGTTATATCCCTTCGGTCTTAGATTGGTCTCACATGGGTCACATATCTCACACCTAGAACTATATACTTCACATAGTAGAGAATACTAAAGCCTTTTCAAACAAATGGACAAAGATGTAGGATTCTAAATTCAACAGTGATATTGTAATCTTTTATTAACTTACCACAATGCTTGACAAAATATTTTACCAAACATTGTTTATCAAATGTCCTGATATATTTAGTATGTTTAAATAAATTGAAGGATAACTGTCATAACAAATTTTATTATTTGGATATGCTAGTGTTCAAATGCAATACGGCAACTCTAACAGTTTGTCACAAAATACAATGCAATTGAAGATGATTATATAATTGAAAAGTCAGAAATTATAATGTAAACAGTTCTATCTTAAACCATTGTCAAACTTTGTCATCAGAAACAGAGTCCTTTTTATCTCCTGACTATGTGGCTTTTCTCCAGTTTAAAATGAAGGAATAATTCTGTCCACAGTCCCAATCCTACATCCACCTCGGCATCTGACAGCAAAACAAGAGAGCTTCTACTTGAGTCTATTATTGTGGACTTTTTTCATGATTGGCTTGCTTACACAGTGGTTACTAGTCCTATTTCTGAAATAAATGCTATGGCCAGGATATAGCTCTATGTAAATGGACTAGAACTACCATATCCTCTGGTGATCTACAAATAAAATCCACTGAGGGTGGGAGGATTTGGTTCTTGAGTTGACATAATGTGGATCACTTGTCCCATGTCCAGTCTAGGGGTGGAAACTCTTCTTACTCATATGGACTGAGAGAATGGCAGGTGGGGACATTTTCAGAAAGTAATTAAGAATGATAGGCAGGCCCAAAGCAAAACATTTCTCCACAGAAATGACATTTATGTTGAATCAATTAATACTCAGCCAATGTATTAAAAGTATACCTGGAAATTACACTACATTACAGAAAACAGTTAAGAATATTATGTTTTAAAATTTTATAAATGCAAATGGAGGTTTTTAAAACTTAACTAGAATCACCTAAAACACTTAAATAGATTGAGATAAAGTATGCCTATCTCTATAAATTTAGTAAAACGATAAAATACCTCCTTTGTATAAGTCAATTTTGAATAAATAGAATATTGTCACTGACCTGGTTATGAGTACTTTGCTCCCAATGTTTTTGTTATAAATAAAACACAGATATATGAAAAATGTATAAAAATATGGTTTAGTACATTTTTATGATGTGTACACTATTCTAACCCATACCCAGGTCACGGAATAAAACTTTGCCCAACCACCAGTAAATTCCTGTCTTGTGTTCAGTCCCAATATCAAATCCTTTCTTTCCCTTACAAGTAACCACCAACTTGTTTAATCATCAATTCCTATGTTTTTCCTATATAATTTTACCTTATATGTATAATTTTATTATAAACTTTCTATAATTTGTTTACCTAGACACTAGAATCTTTGTGATTTGTATGGTATATTTTACTTTAAACATTCTCCCTCCATCTTGTGTAATTTCCTCCTTACAGTGGATCAGTTAAAGTACCTGTTTCTTTTGACCTAAGGAGTTTTCCACGGTTTCTGGGTTCAGTTGTTGCATTTCAGCGTGTTCCTCTGTTCTTTGTAGTTACCAAAACTTGTCATAGGATCTCAGACATTAGATTAAGCTTGATTTTCATCCCTTTGCCCAGATTATTAGTGTTATGTTATTTTATAAGGCATCTCATAATATCTGCTATTCCTTTTTGTTTCTTTTGACCATCAATAACCATTGATGTTCACTGCTAGATATAGTGATTTGTTGGAGGTTGACAACTGGCAATATTCTGTTAGATGTTATTATTTATACATGAAATCATGTTACAAATAATCACATATCTTCATCTATCTTTTATCTAGTGGTATGGTTCACAGGGAAAAGGCTGTATATTTATATTTTGTTTTAGTCATTATATTAGAAACTACCAAAATGGTTAATATTTCAATAATCATTATAAACTAATGGATTTGAACACATTTCATAGGTTTTAATTCACTGCAATTATTGTATGTGATGAGCTCAAATGATCTCATAGTTGACACCAGAAAATTTTCAATTTGTTGTTTTGACCTTTTGACAGTACCCCATTAACACTGATAGCTTTCTTGCTATCTGATTTAACAAGATACTCCAGAGTCATCTTGCAAATTTTTTGCTCCATTACTGGAATTCATCATTTTTCTAAGAAACACTGCTTTCTTTAAGTAAGAGATGATATTTGATGACCACAGTCAGATGACATTTTATGACCACTTGAGATGCTCATTGCTACTTGATTATTTACTGTTTCTAGGCATTTTCAGTGGTCACATATAGAAAAATACATAACACATACAAAAATACACAAACAGCATAAAATATCTTGGATATTTATATGGATAATTCAATCCAAACTCTTAACTACAGGGTTTTTACTAAAATATCTCTGAATTGCACCTGTGTCTTCTCTCTTACACATTGACAGTACTGCTTCTAAGGATTACAGAGATTAAGGATTATTTCCTTTATTGAAATAAAGAGTATTTGAAGCATAATCATATCAATACTCTTAATCTGTATCACTCAGAGTTTTCCAATGAAACTGAACAATCAGGACGAGAGGATAGATGGACAAATAAATGTGTAGATAAACAGAAACATCAATAGATACATGTATAAATACATAAAATATAAAATACGGCTTAATAGATTTTATATACACTCTATTCATTCTTTCCCTTCCATTTATAAGTCATATTATCTACATTAAAAGAACACAAATCTATTATATACTATTGTTTGTAGTTTATCAGAAGTTCATTATTCATTCATGGGTAAGAAAACATCTTATCATGAAGGACTAGATATTATACATTTAAGATTTTGGGACCATATAGTCTCTCTTGCAATTACCCAGGCAGGCCATTCTACTGTGAAAGCACTAATAAGGAATATGTTAATAAGTGAACATGGCTGTGTAAACATAATACCTCATTTAAAAAAAGAAAAAAAGAAGCAAAGCAGATTTGGCTCATGAATTATAGTTTTCTACTGCTTACTCTGCTAGATTGCCCAGGAAGTGCTCATGAAAACATTATTCCCTCGGCTTTCACATGTTGATAACAAGTTGTCTGTGGTCATTGTGCTTGACAGTTTAGTTGGACATATAATCTATGGCTCACATTTTTTTCTTTAAGTTCTTTAAATGTTTTATAAGATCTCCTTTTGCTATAAAGCATTACACTGATGTTTTCTGATAATTCATTTTTTTCCTTTTCTATTTCATTTACTCTGTTTAGATGCTTGTTTTGCTATTTTTTTCTTAAAATATAGTAATTTAATATGCTTTATGCTAAAACCCTCAATAAACTAGGTATTGATGGAACATATCTCAAAATAGTAAGAGCTATTTATGACAAACCCACAGCCAATATCATACTGAATGGGCAAAAACTAGAAGCATGTCCTTTGAAAATTGACACAAACCAAGGATACCCTCTTTCACATCGCCTATTCAACATAGTATTGGAAGTTCTGGACAGGGCAATCAGGGAAGAAAAAGAAAAAAATCATATTCAATTAGAACAAGTGGAAGTCAAATGGTCTCTATTTGCAGATGACATAATTGTATATTTAGAAGATCCAATCATCTCACCCCAAAATATCCTTAAGCTGAAAGCAACTTCAGCAAAATCACAGGATACAAAATCAATGGGCAAAAATCACAAGCATTCCTATACACCAATAACAGACAAACAGAGAGACAAATAATGAGTGAATTCCCATTCACAATTGCTACAAAGAGAATAAAATACCTAGGAATCCAACTTACAAGGGATGTGAAGGACCTCTTCAAGGAGAACTACAAACCACTGCTCAGGAAATAAGAAAAGACACAAACAAATAGAAAAACATTCCATGCTCATGATTAGAAAGAATCAATATCATGAAAATGGCCACAATGACCAAAGTAATTTATAAATTAAATGCTATCCCCATCAAGCTACCATTGACTTTGTTCGAAGAATTGGAAAAAATCACCTCAAATTTCATATGGAACTTAAAAAAAAGTCCACATAGCCAAGACAATCCTAAGCAAAAAAAAAAAAGAAAAAGCTGGAGTCATCATGCTACCTGACTTCAAAACATACTACAAGGCTACAGTAATCACAACAGCATGGTACTGGTACCAAAACAGATATATAACACAATGGAAAGGAACAGAGCCCTCAGAAACGACACCACACATTTACAACCATCTGATTTTTGACAAAGCCATCAAAAACAAGTAATGGGGAAAGGATTCCCTATTTAATAAATGGTGCCGGGAAAATTGGCTAGCCATATGCAGAAGGCTGAAACTGAATCCCTTCCTTGCAGCTTATACAAAAATTAACTCAAGATGGATTAAAGATTTAAATGTAAGACCTAAAACCATAAAAACCCTAGAAGAAAACCTAGGCAATACCATTGAGGACATAGCCATGGGCAAGGACTACATGACCAAAATACCAAAACCGATGGCAACAAAAGCCAAAATAGACAAATGGGATCTCATTAAACTAAAGAGCTTCTGCACAGCAAAAGAAACTATCATTAGAGTGAACAGGCAACCTATAGAATAGGAGAAAAATTTTGCAATCTACCCATCTGATAAAAGGCTAATATCCAGAATCTACAAAGAACTTAAACAAATCTACGAGCAAAAAACAACCACATCAAAACGTGGGTGAAGGATATGAACAGACACTTCTCTAAATAAGACATTTATGCAGCCAAGAAACATGTAAAAAAAAGTTCAACATCACTGATCGTTAGAGAAATGCAAATCAAACCACAATGAGATAACATCTCACACCAGTTAGAATGGTGATCATTAAAAAATCAGGAGATAACAGATGCTGGAGAGGATATGAAGAAATAGGAACACTTTTACACTGTTGGTGGTTGTTAAATTAGTTCAACCATTGTGGAAGACAGTGTGGTGATTCCTAACGCATATACAACTAGAAATACCATTTGACCCAACAATCCCATTACTGGGTATATACCCAAAGGATTATAAATCATTCTACTATAAAGACACAGGCACAACTATGTTTATTGTGGTGCTGTTCACAATAGCAAAGAATTAGAACCAACCCAAATGCCCATCAATGATAGCCTGGATAAAGAAAATGTGGTACGTATACACCATGGAATGCTATGCAGCCATCAAAAAGGATGAGTTCATGTCCTTTGCAGGGGCATGGATGAAGCTGGAAACCATCATTCTCAGCAAACTAACACAAGAACAGAAAACCAAATACCAATGTTCTCACTCATAAGTGTTAGTTGAACAATGAGAACACATGGACACAGGGAGGGGAACATCACACATTGGGGCCTGTCTGGGGGTGGGAGACTAGGGGTAGGATAGCATTAGCAGAAAAAGCTAATGTAGATGACAGGGTGATGGGTGCAGCAAACCACCATGGCACTTGTATAACAAAGTAACATACCTGCACATTCTGTACATGTGCCCCAGAACAGATAGATAGATATAGATAGATATAGATAGTAATTTTATTGGAACCTCTCATGATATTGATCATTCTGGATTGATATTCTCAAGTTAGTGATGTGTTCTTGTATATGCAGCCCCAACACTAATTTTTTTTTCTTGGATTATGGTTTTTAAGAGTTTTTTGTGTGTCCCTTCATTTGGTTTTTATCTATAGAACTCCTATGATCCATGTATTGGACTGTCTTTGAATATATTAAATACTTGTTAGTTGTCTAGAATCTGTTTTATGTTTATGCTCAATTATATTTTTTTCCAGTTCCAATAAATCTTTATTTATTCATTGTATTTTTCCAGGGAAGGAGAAGAGAAAAAGTCAACATGTATGTTATAAAACTATTAGAAAACAGGAAAGAAAGTTTCCAGTACAGCAAAATCAACCATCAAATAAACACCCAGTGATGAGGTCACCAAAGTCCAAAGGGTCTCAGTCTACTGCAGTTCAGGAATGAAGAGAAGGGATCAGGACAAGAACAGACAGATATAGGCTTTTCTACCCTCGCACTCTCTCCCTATAAATTAAAGTTTTCACACAAATCTTTGGTTTCTACAAGTAAACATGAAGTTACATCCGTATGTCTCCTATTAAAAAATCTTGTGGTCACTTTGACATGTTTCTTGCACCTGCATAAAAGTCCCTGAGTCACTTGGATACACATTCATATTCTCTTTCTTGGCCTCCTTATCCCTTTTCCTTACTGGAAGGTCATTAATTACATTTCTCTGCTTTAGGATTAAAGATTACGTAGGTTTGATCCATCCAAAATAAAACAGTATCTTAAGTGTTTAGCATGAATCACGTCAAAAAATGGTCTTGACTCAGGAGTTTGGGAACAAGAGATGGAAGTTTCCTATCTTCTTCAGGATTTTTGCATAATGTGTTTTAAGAGTTGTAGAGATCATCCAAAAATGAAATGTGTATGCAAGTGGGTGTGTAGGTTTTCTTTTTGAGAGAGATAGAAATGAGGGCAAAATAGGAGACACAGTTTTAGAATAGATGTGGTCCAACAGGTAAAAGGAGATGGAGAACACAAAAGAAAGGATGGTTCAACATCCCAACTTTAAGAAGGGGCCGCCCAGAATGAATGCCTCAGATGTTTTTGTTTGGGGCAGAACCATCTTTGAATGCTTTGGCTATGTTTCTGTCAATACAAAAAGTTTATAAACAATAAACCCCAAAAGAACATAGAGAAAGACCAACACATTATATTTACACGAACTAAGACATCTGGCAATCACCAACTCAGTGATTTCCTACAAAGCCCAGACAAATACAAAAACCAGAATGAGGGTGGCATTTAGGGAGACAAGAACCCAATATCAAACCCACACAACCCAATGAGCGCTATTGCATGTGTCCATTTCAACACAGCAAAGCAGGTTTGCAGTGATCTTACAGCAAGCAAATGATACTCTCTTTTTACTCCTTTAGCTGCCATGATACTACTAATCATCACTGCAGCTGGGCAGAACACAAGCTTCAGGCACCACAAAGAAGCCTTCATTTGTGGGTCTCCCTGGAACCCCCAAATTTTGAAATGTTGAAGATTTTAGTCCTTGCTTTATATATCCATTCCTTCACAGCAAAAGATGAGTACAGGGGTACTAATGTTAAAACTACCTGTTAATTGTTCAAGGTGTGTACTGGGTTGAACTTCCTGTCCATGACCACACGCTCTGGAGTTGCACTTGAGCCCCCAGGGGACATCACTGTGCACCAGAGTAAGCTGCACATGGAGGGCTTCCAGAGCCTGAAGGAGGTTGAGGCAGTAAAGTTCACCTTTAAGAAGTCTGCCAAGGGTCTGGAATCTATCTGTGTCACCAGACATAATGGGATGTTCTTTATTGAAAATGAGAGGTGGACAAAGGGGAAGAATATGCAGACATCAAAAGAAGGCAGGCAGGTGCTATAAGGGTGGAGGTCTAGACCATCATGCCAAGGAATGCAAGCTGCCACTCCAGCCCAAGAATTGCCATTGTGCAGAGCATCAGCCATATGATAGCCTCATGTCTGCTGAAGGCCCAGCAAGCCCCTAGCACACAGAGAAGCCAGCCTACTTTGGGGAGGAAGAGAAAGATACACACCGCTCTGCCCTGCTCCCTGAAGCCCAGAATTGAGCCACTGTGGGTGGAGGCTCATCTTTTGTTACCAGGAATTTTCAAGAAGCAGGCACAGAGGAGAAGGTGGGAATAGCATGAATTGAGGTTAGTTGGCACTGCCTTGTATCTTGGTTCACAGCATCACACCTTCTTCCCTCTTAATCAGGGAAAGAGGTGAAGCATAGGAACTCCAACCATGCTCTGTCCAAATACAAGTGAGGGCTTTTGGGGGTAAAATCACCCTAGAACCTTTATGTTTTATCTGAGTTTCCATCCCCAGAATTCTCAGCTTTTGAAAATGGCCTGAACAAGGAAGTCATTTTCCTTTACATGAAGGTAGAATAATAATTCCTATGTTAGATTGAAAGGATTGGGTATAGGACCAGATTCGTGGACCTAAGCCACTACATTCTGTGGGATAAAGTCTCTTAGGAGTAAGGCAGTGTTTTGTTTTGTTTTCACATCTTGTGTCCTCATATTCACTCTTGTGATAGGGCGCTGGGAACTGTCCCCAACAACGGACTGTGATGAAGGCAAAAAGTTTGGCTGGGGAAATCGCTGCAGCTCCGCTGCTCCTATGATCACCCATACCCTACTCTGATCAATGTGATTTTATTAACTCACTCCCTTGGATACTGCACCTTGAGTCCCACTTTCTTCAGGACGCCAGCTGTACACTAGCTGTGCACAAATGACGCATCTTGTGCTTTTTAATTTTTTCCCCTTAATATAAACATGTTGTTTTGTATTTTTATATATTTCAATCTAAGGCCCTTGTTCCTGCACTGAATTCTCAGGTACATGAGCAATCTCAGGGATAAGTCAGCAGAAGCTCCACATCTGCACAGCAGGAATACTTTTTTTTTTTTTTTTTTTTTTTTTTTTTTTTTTTTGAGATGGAGTTTCGCTCTTGTTACCCAGGCTGCAGTGCAATGGCGCGATCTCGGCTCACCGCAACCTCCGCCTCCTGGGTTCAGGCAATTCTCCCGCCTCAGCCTCCTGAGTAGCTGGGATTACAGGCACACGCCACCATGCCCAGATAATTTTTTGTATTTTTAGTAGAGACGGGGTTTCACCATGTTGACCAGGATGGTCTCTATCTCTTGACCTCGTGATCCACCCGCCTCGGCCTCCCAAAGTACTGGGATTACAGGCTTGAGCCACCGCGCCCGGCCAGGAATACTTTTTGTTGTTTTTATCACCCTGGAGAGTAACTACTTGGTGTGCACAGCCTATTGACCTACGTCATTTTTGCCAATGACAGTTGGCTTTTCTGTCATATTATCCTCTTAAACCCCCTCCACCTTGAAAATGTTTCATGGGAGACTCAGTTTTAACTGGGTTGCTCCATAACGTGATCGCCTCCTTCTGGAAGATTGGAAATTAGTCTAAATAGGAAAAAGTGGTGCAGAGAGGTTAGGAGAGGCTGAGCCAGAGAGGAAGCCAAGGTTAGGTGAGGGTTATCTAATTCTAGGACACAGGACATGTTTTACACACCAGATTCATTCTTCACAGGATTAGGCTAGACCTACCATGTAGAACCGGGATGAGGGGAGGAAGCGGGGGAGAGAGTGTGTGTGTGTTTCTTAAAAAATGTGTATTTGCAAGGATAGCTTTTAAGATCATTTATATTTCTTAATATACTTTTTATTTTGGAATAATTATAGAGTAACAGAAGAAGCAATGGTAGTAAAAAAAAAAAAAATTATGTCTTTTCCATGCTTCCCCTAATGTTAGCAATTTACATAACCATAACACGTTTGTCAAAATTATAGAATTAAAGCAGGTATAATATTAGGTATATTATTTATTCAGATTTTTCAGGATTTAACACAGGACACTACATTGCTTTTAGGTCCACAAACTTTTTGAAATATACTTTTTAATTTTAGAATAGTTTTAGATTTATAGAAAGTTTATGAAGATAGTAGGGAGAGCTGCTATTAGCACACACTCAATTTCCCATGCTATTAAGAATTTATATTAGTATATTTGTCACAATTAATGAATCAATACTGATATGTTATTATTAGTTAAAGCCTGTATCTTTTCTTTTTGTAGTTTTATTGTGTTTTGACAGATAATCATTGTACATATTTGTGGGATACAGTGTAATATTTTAATGCATGTATACATAGTGTAATGATCAAATCAGGATTATAAGCATATCCATCACCTAAAATATTTATTATTTCTTTGTGTTGAGATCACTTAAAGTCCTCTCTTACTGCTATTTTGAAGTACACAATGCAATATTTTAAACTATGGTCACCTTTCTAAGCTATAGAACACCAAAACTTATTCCTCTTATCTACCTAAAATTGTGCAGTCCTTGACCAATGTCTCTTCAACTTCCTTTTCCTTCTACCCTCCCCCAGCCTCTGGTAACCACTATTCTACGCTGGTCGTCTATGAGATCAGCCTTTTTAAAGATGCCAAATGAATGAGATCATGCTGTATTTGTCTTTGTTCACCTGGCTTCTTGGACTTAATAATCCTTCATGTGCATTCACGCTGTCTCAAATGTTAGGATTTCATTCTTTTTTTCATGCTTGAATAGTATCCCATTGACTATATGCCATATTTAATTATTTTATAATGTATTTTTGCTATGCCAGGATTCCATTCATGATACCACATTACACTCAGTCATTGCGTCTCTTTAGGCTTCTCTTAGCTGTAACAGTTTCTAAGACTTTATTTTTGATTATTTTTTAATTTCATAAGGAGAAAATACTGGAGAGGTATTTTGTAGATTTCACTTAAATGGGATTAGTTTGATTCTTGTCTAATGATTAAACTGGGTTTATGTAATCTAGGGAAGAAAACCACAAAGGAAAAATGTCTTTCTCATCAAATCACATTAAAGGTGTACACAATCAACATGTCTAACATGACTTACCACTATGAGTTTTAATCTTGATTATATGACTGAGTTCATTAGCTCTTTACGTATTCTTCCCCCCCCCCCACTTTCTATACAGTACTCTTTGCCAGAAGTTGCTATGTGCAGCCAACTTTTAGTGAGTGGGAAATTAAGAGCTATCTGCCATAAATTATTTAATATTCTTTAGCACAGGATATATTTTTTCATGTTTAGTCTTTTCAGTAGATTCATAAATATTTACATTATGTTATTATAATCCAATACCACTGTATTTATTTTTTGTTCAATTTTTCCAGTCTTGCTGATTCCCAGCTCCTTCACTGATTTGTTTCTTTATTTTTTTTTCTTGGAAAATATTTTCTTACTTTCTGGAGCTAAAAGATACTCCAGGCTCATACTGCATATTTACTGTCATTGTGCTAAAATAAGCCATTTATCTGAAAAGCCCTGATATCATTCATTGGAGAATGATATTAGAAACAAAAGTACTATGCTCCTGGGCTGTAATTGCTTTTCGGATTTCTACACAAGAAAATATACATGTGTATTACTAACCTGTGTATATACATATATCTATAGATATTTTAATGTATCCATCTGCATGTATGAGCTGATACTGATGTCTCCAAAACTAAACGATTACCTCTTGATCATTCAAGTTTATCTTTAATAACCCACCCTAACATTAAGAAATATTGCTTTAGTTAGTATCTGTTTATATTTCAGATATTTGAATTATAATATGCATTGCTCACATACATTTTTATGTAGTATGTATATGTGTATGTTCTCTATGTTTTATGAATTGACCACTTTTACTGCCCTGAGTTATTTACTTTTATAGAATATGTAGCACTTTGTTTTTTAGGTAGTAAATGTCTAGTTAAGAGTTATTACATTCTCTTTCTTAAGTCAGATAGTTAAAAGATTTCTAAGTCTGATAGCTCAATTTTATAAAATATATAGCTCAATTTTTTAATAATTTTTAAAAATTTTATTATACTTTAAGTTCTGCGGTGCATGTGCAGATAATGCAGGTTTGTTACATAGGTATACACGTCTCAAGTGAACATATGTATAATTCTCTATCAATGGCATAAACTTATATAATGCAAACCAATAATAATATATGCTTTTAAAATATAACTATTGATTTTTGATAGACATAATTTATTGAAGCTTAAAAACTTTGAGTGAAACAAAATGTAATATCTCAATTATGCAATTTTATCCTTAATATTACCAACTTTCAATAAATCTTAAATTTTCTTATGTATAAGAAAAGTTGGCATGTATTGATATAATAAAATTGTGTACCAAAAATGATATTTCCTTCTTACAATTCCAAGTTTCACTGCTGATTACTTGCTTACAGTTGACATAAATGTTATATTGTTGCCTTTCAGGTAAGTTTAATCAGTAGGTAGCCTGAACCTGTCAAAATTATTTTGATAAAAAGCCAGCTTCA
>NW_016107499.1:3941480-3971480 GCF_001604975.1 Cebus imitator | reverse complement strand
AGACAAAAGCAGCTAATAATAACTGTGTTTTAAAAACATATCCAGAGGCTAATACAGGTAAAACCATAGTGTGGATTCAATCTATACTCTGATACACTAGTATGTAGACATTTTGGTAAATTTCTATCATTAGCAGCAAGTAAGGAAAAGAAGTCAAATATGTTTAGTTAAAAATTATTACTCAAATTTCATTTTTTGTATAATTTACAAGAAAAGGGAGAAAACAAGTAAAAATATTTAATTCTAAGGGCACAGCTACCTTCAAAATGTTGAATGCTACGTTAATATAAGTGCAAAATAACTACTGTTAGATAAAGCAAAGATTTTTGTTCTGCTGTTGAAAGAGGAATATAAAAATCTTATTTATATTTCTCTTAAAGAATTGTATACAGTAGAGGTAAACAAAGTAAACAATAATTTTGAATTAAAAAGGAATTATGCAAGATACCCATCAGTAATTCTATACAAAATGAAATACTGAGTAAAGGATTGAACATACTTTATCTGTGATGAGAACATAAAAACTCAGAGGTGAATTTTTAGCTGAAACGATCAGGGACATATTCAACTCAGTTTCAGTGTTGGTTTGTTTGTCAATGGTGGTGGTAGGGGGTGTTTATGGGTTTAAAAATGCAAAAAGCTGTTGTATGATTTAATTTGGTAGGGGAGAAATTTGAAGCATAATATACTAAAATCTCACCATAATACTTGCCCAATCAACATGGCTTACATCTTTCTTTTTGACTCTACAGTATCCATTTTAGTAATTTTATACAACTAATGCCAATCTCTGCTTGATTTAAGAAATATAAGTTACCTATATGTAAAAAACTTAAAAATATAAATTCATTAATAGAATTGAACACTAATGAACTTGATCTTCCCAAAGGAGAAATTAGAGCTATAAAGCTGCTAAAAGACCGCCAGTATCCCTTTATATATAAATATTTAAGGCCATCTGTGGTACAACCATGAAAGAGGGTAAGCTGAAGAAAAAAGTCAGGAACGGGTAGACATACAATTGACAATTTTGCAAATTCTTCTTTGCAATTAATACTTATCTTTCCTAGATTAAAAGTATTCTGTATATTACCAAGGAAATAGCAGTAAGCAAAGCAGAGAAGGTACCAACACTCAAATCTTATAAAGAAGGCTCTCCCTTAAAAATGTTTCCTCACATTCACTCTGAAATTATCTATAAAGGTCTATGTTCAATAAACTCATTAAGAAAGCATTATCAGATTGATACAAATTGAGAGAAAGATTAATCTTTTGACATTATCACTGGTTTCAGGGGAAAGCCCAGGTAACCTTGTTGACTGCCAAGCTTAATAATTCTAGGATCTCTAGGAAATATTTCTCAGCCACACAATATAAACTGTATACATATCATAGCAAAAGTTAATCCAGAATATCGATAAATAACTGTCATAGTATAAATAGAGATCACAGAAAAATAATCTCCTGAGTATAATACTGCGGATTTTGTAAAATACTGATGCACAGAAGGTTTGTGGTGAAGACGAAATGGTTGTGTGAACTGAAACTTTATGCCGGTTGATGAGTAACTCCTCATTTCCCTTTTCTCCC
The DNA here is from genome assembly GCF_001604975.1 of Cebus imitator. NCBI lineage: Eukaryota > Metazoa > Chordata > Mammalia > Primates > Cebidae > Cebus > Cebus imitator. The sequence goes on along the minus strand of NW_016107499.1, from coordinate 3,969,890 downwards.
AGTATCTGGCAATCACCATTTCAATCTTGGATTCTTTAAATTCAGTTATTTTCAATACCTCATAAGGGCAATTATGCATTATTCTTTCTGTGTCCGGTTTATTTCCTTAGAATAATATTCTTAAAGTTCATTCACGTTTTCACGTGAATGTGACATTTCCCAATGTGTTTGTGTGTGGTGGTGGGGGGGGGGCGGCAAGCATTGTTTTTAACCAAATGCTGAGGATTTTCAAATGTTTATACAATATCCCCATGGTACTTAGAAAGATGATTAGCAAATATCTAATTTATTGCTAATGATTTTGAAGAAATGACTTTTAATGTATTTTTTAAATCAGAATTTTGTTAAAATACTTTAGAATTTAGTTAACCAAATTATATATATACGTGTGTGTGTGTGTGTATGTGTGTGTGTGTGTATGTATGTATTTTATACCCGATATCATTCTAATCAGTTTTACATTGATTTTCTTATGTAATCCTCTATATAAATTATATATCATTATCCCTATTTTGTATTAAAGGGAATTGAGGCTTAGAGAAATAAAGTAATTTAGCTATGGTCATGTTAGTAGTACATAGTAGGGCCTGTATTCTAACTCAGGCAAGCAAAATACAGTTAAAGAAAAAAAAACAGTAATGACCTGTGGCTAGAGGTGTGCAAAACTGCAGTGCAAACTACCAAGAAATTACCAATCATGATGAAACAATTTTGGCTTAAAAATACTTCTTACCTCTTAAAAATGTTATTTTACTGTGATAAGAACACTTAATATGACATATACCCTGTTAGTAGATTTTTAACTGCATAATGCATGATTGTTGACTATAGGTACAATATTTTATAGATCTCTAGAGCTTATTCATCTTGATTTACTGAAAGTTTATGCTTATTGATTATTAACTTCTAATTTTCCTTTTCTTGCAGCCCCTGGCAATCACCATTCCAATCTTCAATTCTATAAATTTGACTATTTTAGATATCGGATATAAGGGCAATTAGGCATTATTGTTCTTTCTGTGTCTGGCTCATTTTCTTGGAGTAATGCTTTTAAAGTGCATTCACATTGTCACATCTTGCAGAATTTTCTTCTAAGGCTGAGTCGTATTGTCTTACATGTATATATCACATGTAAGTTTTTATCTACTACATGTAGTTTTTATCTACTCATGTAGTTTTTTATCTACTCATCTGCTGCTGGACAATTAGTTTCTTTCCATATCTTGGCTGTTGTAAATAGTGCTGTAATATGTGTAGAGTACTAACGCTTCTTCAGAACCTTGATTTCAATTATTTTGGGTAAATATTTAGAAGTAGAATTGCTGGATCAAACTGTTAAAATGTTCATAATTAAAAATGACCCTAAAAGTACTGTAAATGGTGTACAAAATCTTAAAATATAATCAAAGAGATTATGTGTGCTTTAAATTATATAGTATAGCAAGATAGATTTATAGATATATATCTAAGTATAGACATCTATATAGAAATCTAGGTATATAACATATAAATATAAAAATAAAGAATATAGACTAGAATAACTTATGCTTCTTGTCATTCTTGTCACTTGGAACACATATATAGAATGACTTATGTGTGTTTCTTATTTTCTTGTCACTTGTAATATTTAACAAGTAGGTAATAAAACACTACATATCTTTTCTATAGCTTATTTTCATACAAATATTATCATACTTGTAGTACAATAAAACTTGCATAAGACAAACATACAGAAATGCAATACTTTCAAAACATAATGTGAAATACTTTTCACACAAAATAATACAATATTCAAGCCATATATCCAGCAGCTATTGACTCAGGATAAATAGTGGTAAGAAAAATGGTAGCAACTATTTAATTCTTGTCTTTTTCTAAGTCTGTTGAACCTCTTTGCTCTCTTTTTTCCTTCTGGGATGACATTTATATAAATGCATGAAATATTTTTTGTTGGACTACTGAACATGAGGCTTTATTCATTTTTCTATTTTTCCCATCTGTGCTTCAGTTTAAACATTTTCTATTGACCCACCTTGTAGATACAGATCTTCTGAAGTATCCCATCTGCTTTTTATGCCTATCTGATAATTCTTATTTTAAAAAACTGTGAATTTTCAAGTTCTGTAATTTTCATTTGGTTCTTTTTTATACTTCCCACTTTTGCCTTGAGGTTTTTCATCCATTTCATTATAATATTCATCTGTTACTTCAAATCACTGAATATATTTACAATAGCTCTTCTGAGTTATTGTCAGCCAAATCCAACATTAGGCATATTTTTATTGGTTGTTTTTATCTTCTATTTATGCTTCAGATTTTTCTGCCTCTTTGGATACATATTTTTAAGTTTTATGCTGACATTATAAATTTTACATTGATGAAACTTTATGTTGCCTTTTAGGGAAAGTATTTTTTAAATTCACAAAGCAATTAATTTACTGACTGCTCAAAATGTTTTGAAGTACTGTCTTGTGATTCTTAGAGCATGTTAGAATTGTTCTTATTCTGGAGAAAGATTAGGTCATTTCAGATGTTTAGCCTATTTGTCGTCTCAACTGCTTCAGGGAGCTTTTTGTGAAATTTCTAAAGACTGAATGGTTGTAACTTCCGTGTCTCCTAGCATTATTTGAACTTCTGAATGTCCGTTTGACTCACAGTCCTTCAGTAGCTGATTCTTCCAGGCATCATATTTTTGTGTTCTGTACATATACAGCTATGTAGTTGGCCAAATGCTTGGAGAAACTTCTATGCAGATTCTGCTGTGCTCCCTTTTTGCTCTCTTCAGAGCACTGATTTACATATTTGAGCTATCTCCACAGTACTAAACTCTGCTACATGCTTTTTATGCCAGTGGAATTGCTGATCTCTGTTGGCATTTCACTCCTCAGTGCTGTTGTATGAAATTGGTTCTAAGACAGAAAGTCCAGGCATGTGGAGCTCATATTGTATATTTCCCTTATCAAATGAGTCAAAAACTTGCAATATTTGTTGTCTAAGACAGGAAAACAGCTGTTTTCTATGATGGGGTTAGTGTTATCATTGTTTATGGTATTCTGATGTTAATTTTTCCAGCATAGCTAGAACCAAAACTGCCCAAGTTACTAAAACTGTAAATTAATTAATTAAAAATACTCATATAACTGGCTTACAAGTTCCATGCTTTTCTACTTGTAATGCTTCATTTCACTCTTCTTCGTCCAAGCCAAATTGTGGCCTCTCTCAAGGAAAACCTTCAAATGCCTTCTGTGATTAATTCATTCTATTTTGCATGTAAATTTTTATGTCTATTTTTTACTATACAACCTGTTTGGAAGTAATCTCATATTGTTTGTTAATGTTACTTGTACTATTTTGCTACATTAAAATATATTCTATGAAATTCTTAAATATGTTCATGTGGTTATATTTTTTTATGGAAATTATAGTTTATATTTATCTGTTTTCTTTCAATAACTACAATGTAATACTCAAATATTATCCTACCAAAATATTCAGTGAATAACTTTAATTTAAAAAATTCATAGACGGTAATTTTTAATCATAAATGTATAAAATAAAACCACATATTTAAAATGAATGACATTTTGTTTTCTAATTGTTTAGTGTTATTTCTTCACATTATTAGATATGTTAGGTAAATAAATTATTTTGAATTGTTAGCAATGAAAATTTACTACACTGAATATGTTTATTTTTATAGAAACTTAGACTGAGGGAAGTTTAATGATATCAAAAACCAGACATCTACTTAAAGACTGAACTACAGTTAAAACACTTATTTTCTGACTCTTTGTACTAAATCGAATGCTCTTTGTACTAAACAGTCTGAGTGTGAACTTTCTATGTGACTTATAAACAGAAAATTTTTTAAACCTGGTTCATGGAAATATACAAATCAGTTCAAACAATTGTAGCAATAGAACACAAAATCATTTACTGAATTTCTTTTGAGATAATTTTATAACAATTTCTGAACAATTTGAACTTTAGGAATAGATACAAAAATAAGATATAATTTTATTTTTCTTCACTTACCCCCACTCTGCTCTGAGTGCTTTGGCTTCCTTATTGAGTAGACGATCTTACTGAACAGTAGTGACTCCATTTTGAATCCTTGCCATGTTACAGGAAAAAAAAAATGATTTACTTGAGTTTTAATTATTTCTTTGCTTAACTTTGTAGATTATTCACTAAGAATATAAAAATCTCAGAACAATAGGACCTTCAACATAGATAAAAGAGAATTATGCTGACCAGAAATTCCGGAAACAGACTGACCAGCAGTCTTGGCCATGACTAGATAAGGACAGCCTAAGGATACCAGCAAAGGTCCCCAGACACCAACCAAAACAGCAATGACTGACTGCCTGCCTGAGACTGCACACGTAGCTCCTCCACAAGGACACTCTGATTATGACTTACAGCTACCCTGATTTCCCTTAAAAACTCTCGGTCCCGAGCTACATTTCAGAAAGTCTTGAAACAAGTTCACTCATTTCCCAACTTGCTTGCTTCCCTAATAAAGCTAAGTTTCCTTCTTACCAACAGTAGTCTCTTGAACATTGGTTTTTCAAGTGTCAAGTGGTCCGAACCCGAGTTTGGTTTCAGTTTTGGATGAACTAGTCACGAGCCTCACACTCCCCACGCTGTTCGCTCGGCTCCCAACAGATGAAGCAATTGGCCACAGCAGTGCAGGAGGGCTAACTTGTTCTGATTACGGAGAGGATCTTTAGATTCCTTACGGGTGGAGCAGCACATATGAGCACAGCAGACTGTGGCAGCACACACGGTCCTGCCCCCTCTTGCTGCCAGAGGTGAGCAGCAAGCCTTTAGTAACACCAGATACTTGTGGTTAGCCAAGCCCGAAACTGGCAAACTACAGGGACACTCCCAGTAGCTGCCAAGACTCTTTCTCACTTTGGGAAACTCCTCTCTTTCCCTCAATTGATGCCAGCTGCCTATTTTCACGTCAAATTAGTAAAAGGGAACAGGGTTTCTAGATTAGCTGATCAGCTCTATAACAAAGTACATCCACCAGTGTGAACACCTGGGTTCCTCTTTCCTTACCCTTTGGGCCTTTGAGGCCATTTGTGGTACCGTTAGTAGAAGAAACAACTTGTAGTGACTCCGTACTGGTCTCTTCCCTTGAAGGAGATTGTATTTGGGAAGCACTTCATTTGTTTTGATTGTGTGTGGTTTTCTTGTTACCCTGGGAGGTATTTCATAGACTATCTCTCAAAGAGAGAGAATATTAGCTAACTGGTCAGCCTAGTTAATGGTGCAAAGAGGACAGCATACAGTTAAATCTCGTTGGCCTCTACTGTCTGAGGAAGATACAGAAGGGAAAAAGAAGCAGGAGGATAGGATAATTTTATTAGTCTTAAGCCCACCTCAAGGAAATGACACTGTGATGTTGCAAGTGCCTTCCCTAGCGCTGCCCACTCTGGCACCAGGGCAGGTTCCCACGCTTGGCCCTGCTGGCGTTGTACCCTGAACGGCCCCTTCCTCTGCCCACTCCCCCCAAATTTAAATAATCCAGATTTACAAGATGCAGTGCACCCCACCCACCCACCCGGCACATTAGGCAAGTAGGCCAGAGACAGTCTCCTCTTTTAAGACCTGACAGGGTCTTAAATGCACAAGGCCAATGGGTTTCTCCTTTAAAGATCCAACAGGAATTAAAGGTACAGGGCCAGCCCATGGGATATTTTTTGGATTATATTCACCTTTCTCCACTTCAGACTTAGTAAATTATAAAAAAAAAAAAAAAAAAAGTCCTTCCTACAGAGATGAACCACAGCACATGGCTAAATTATGTACCAGTATATTCTCCACTCATTTCCTCACTAGGGTAGGCATTCAAACACCATTAAATTTCATGATAATGACTGGTAAAAGGAGACTAGTTATATACAAAGCCAGTGTTGAGGCCAGGAAACTACTTCAGAAAGACCCAGCTGGGACCCCTGATCCCACATGGATGATTCCCTTAATGGAGCTCATTTGTGACTCTAACAATGAGGGAAGGCCAAGACTAGAACATTACTAAAAATACGTTTCAGTGGGATTGAGTAAAGGAGTACCTGAGAAGCATAGCATCAAAAAATCCATGATCTCCAGCAGAAGGCTAATGAAAATTCAGCCACTTGGCTGGACCCAGTGTATCAGGCTTATAGGGCTGGGCATGGTGGCTCATACCTGTAATCCTTTGGGAGGCTGGGGGGGGATCACAAGGTCAGGAGTTTGAGACCAGTCTGGCCAACATAGTGAAACCTCCATCTCTACTAAAAATACAAAAAATTAGCCAGGTGTGGTGCTGTGTGCCTGTAATCCCAGCTACTTGGGAGGCTGAGGAAGGAGAATTGAGTAAACCTGGAAGGCAGAGGTTGCGGTGAGCTGAGATCATACCAGTGCATTACAGCCTGGGTGACGGTGCGAGGCTCCATCTCAAAAAGAAAGAAAAGAAAGAAAAAAAAAAACACCTCAGATATGGATTTACAGGCCCCAGAACATATTTGGGCAATCAATCTGACTTTCATCAGCCAAAGCACTTCAGATATCCAAAGAAAATTGAAAAAATTAGAAAGATTAAACCCCTATTGGTAGAAATTGCTTACAAATTCTTCAATGCCAGAAAAACAAGAAGAGCCAGACAAATAACCACTTTGTAGAAAGCATTCAGAAAGGTAAAAGAGGGTCTGAGAAAAGTGAGGGACAAAACAGAATGGGACTCCCAGAGAAAGATCAGTGTGCCTACTGTTGAGGATCTGGACATGAAAAGTATGACTGCTACAGGCTGGAAGGGAAAGATGACAGTAAAGAAAAGGTAAGAGAGAAAAAGAAAAAAAAAATAGGAAGCCAAAGAAACAAGACAGTACAACAAGATTGGGGCTCTGATAAGACTGAGGAGGCTCAGGTGCTCCCCTTGATATAGTGGAGCAAATAACCATTTCCCCAGAGGAGCGCTGGATACAAATGATATTGAGTATAAAACAATCGACTTCTTAGTTAATACTAAGCAGCTTACACAGTTTTATATATGAAATTAACTAAAAGTACACAAGATATAGTTCCAGTGACGGGAGTCAACAGAAAACTGGAGCAAAGACCTTTCCTCCAGCCTTTAGACTCCAAATTGGGAGATAGAAAGTTAAGACATAGTATTTTTTTATATGGCTAATTGACCTATTCTGTGGTTAAGATGACATTTACTATGCTGAACTAAATGCTTAAGTAAACTTTTCTCCTAAAAAACGTCTATTGTAAACAGCGCCACAATGAACACATGTGCATGTGTCTTTGTAGTAGAACGATTTATAATCCTTTGGGTATGATGATGGGGGGATGGACACAGCAAACCACCATGGCATGTGTATACCTATGTAACTATCCTGCATGATCTGCACATGTACCCCAGAACTTAAAATATTAAAAAAAAAAAAAATCTAAGTATCTAGATCCTAACCAAACAGGCCTGTGTTTGCAGACATTGATTACTTAACCTAAAAAGACCAAGAACTGCTTCCACCTGAAGTCTACTATAGAATAAGCAATACTGTTTGGGCCTATGGGGAATCCAGATGAGCTACTAGATTTCAGATTGTCTGCATTACTTTCAAGGAAGGAGATACAGCCGCACATTAAAAAAAAAAAAAAAAAAATCCTCTGAAAAGGAAGCATTAGAAGGCACTCGACGAGTATTACAAAGGCTTTTGAAATAGGGTTTATTCAACCATGTAACTCTCTATACAACACTCCTGTTTTACCAGTAAAAAATGACATTCAAATGAATATCAATTTGTGCAACACTTGAGAACAATTAAAGATATTATTCAAGATATCCATCCAAAAGTACATAAGGTATATGCCTAACTCACTATTTTCCCAGGAGACCATGGCTAGTTCTCAGTATTAGACTTCAAAGATACTGTCTTTTGCATACCAGTTAAAGAAAACCCAGATTATTGTTTGCCTATAAATGGCATGATCCAAAAGCTAAGACAATTTTCTGATATTACTATGCTATGTTATTCCAAGGATTTAAAAACTCCCCCAACCATTTTTGTGTAAACTTTGGCTAGAAATCTGAGAGGCTTACAGTTAAACAGAAGGGTGCTATTTCAATATGTATATGACTTACTAATTGCCAGCCCCACTTATAAAGACTTCCTGGAAAACACAATATTGGTTTTAAATAACTACTATATAAATGAATGGGGTTATAAAGCATCCTCACATAGGTCCAAATATACAAAAAAGACATAGTCAACCTGGGGTTCCACCTACAATGTAAGCAGTCTTATGACTGATAAGAAACAGGCAGTAGCTGCCCTTAAAGCCCTCCCCAAAACAGAAACAACTAAGAGAATTCTTGGGGATGGCTCACTTTTTTTGACATTTGGATTTCTAATTTTGGATTCACAGTAAAACTCTTGTATGAGGCTTTAAAATGACTGAGTCAGAACCCCTGCATTAGACAATGATATGCTAAAATGCATTTGATAATTAACAAGAAAATTAACATTAGATTTTTGCCTTGGGGTTCCCTGGTCCCCAAAAGCCCTTTCCCGTATATGTACATTTTAAAAACAGAATCGGACTAGGAGTTCTGACCCAAAAACTCAGGTAACAACTATAACCTATTGCATATTTTTAAAAACAGAATCAACAACCAAAGGGTATCCTCCCTGCCAGAGAGCAGTAGCTGCCACATGTGACTTATTACAAGAAACCAACAAATGTACTTTAAGGCAACCCATAACTGTGTATGTTCCCCATCAAGTGTTAATCCTATTAAAACAGAAAGGCGATAACTGTGGGGCATATGGAAAAAAATCAGGCCATTTTGCTGGATGATCCTAGTATCACCCTCCAAACCACTGCAACCCTTAACCCCACAACACTGCTCCTTGGCAGTTCAGTGCAAGACACAGAGCCTAAAAATAACCTTTTATAAATAATTTAAACAGTTTATGCCAGCCACTTAGACTTATGTGATCAGCTGATGACTCCAGACTAGAAATTGTTGACTGATGAGAGCAGTTTCATGAAAAACAGACACTGGCCATTCCAGAACAGATATCGAAGTCCCTGCACTTCTTGTTACATCAGCCCAAAAAGTAGAATTAGTAACCCTTACCAGAGCCTTAACTTTATCGCAAGGGAAAGAGGTTAACAGCCACACAGACTCTAGATATGCCTTCATAGTAATACAAGCAAATGGGTCAACATTGAATAAAAGCATTTTGCTAACCTCTAATAACAAAAATATTAAACATCCTAATAAAATAATGAATGCTAAAGGTGGTGTTCCTACCATCTAAAATGGCTGTTAAATATTGCCTAAATTAAACTATCTTAATCATTGCCAATAATACATAAAGAAACTGATGGTTAGATTTGTCATTCCAACTGCTACAAAGGATATGACCATGTTGGACCATTTAGTATGTCCTGCATACCATAAAAAAACCAAGAGTTACATATATTTTCAGAATCATTCATTTCACCCCTGAAAAGACACACAATCCCCATGCCTTTCCAGAGGGCTGAAAACTAATGCCAACTAAACAAGCTACACCAGGACTCTAAAAACAGGGAAGACCCTCCCCATCTAACAACCAAGAACCTGTAATCCTATCCATACAGATGATTTAATAGATTTCCCAGGAAATACTTGGGAAAAAATAATACAGCCATTTAGATTAGTAAAACAAATAGTGTATGTTTTGCCCCTGAAAGATAGATATTTATATGCATTCATAATTGTACCATGAGCATATCATTGCCTGTAAAATGCCACACATTCAGGATAATGCCTACTAGACATGATAATGACTCCTTTCACCTGTCACCCTCCCAAAAATTAAAAAAAATACCAGACAAGCTCTCTCAAGACTTGAAAGACTTTCTGACCAATATTCCCTCAGGACCCATGTATTTCTTTGGATACTCTTTTCTGCCTTCCTGGGGAATGGCTTTATATTATCATGAACTAATGAATCTACCCAGGACTTTAATCATAGTTGCTACTGAAGCCACTAAGTGTCTTGCAAACTTACAAAAATCAGTAGATTGATTAATACAAGCAGTGCTAAAACAGAATAGCCTGAGACGGTATTTTAACAGAACGAGATGGTATTTGTGTTGTTACTAATTCTTCCTGTTGCATATATATCAGTACTTCCTCTCAGGTAGAAACAAACATTTAACAAGTTAAGAGAGCAGATGCCCTGGTAACAACAAACTCTAAACTATTATATTTCCTTGTTTGTAGGAGGCCGGGATTTGTTTTCTAGCCTATTCTCTGAACTAAATATCAGTATAATACTGTCTGCTGAACTAAAATCAGCCTGAGAGAAAATTTTTAAATTAAAATGAACAATTTTGCTAATAATTACTGATATACTCTTAAGATTTAAATTGGTAATGATATGCTTTATCAAAATTTGCAAAAAGGTCAGCAATGCCATTAATGAAAAGTTAATACTGATTTATCTCCTAAGCTAAAAACTCTGTATGACACCATGTCAAAACCTTCCAACTAAAATACCCACTACGTCCACGTTCAGCAGAAAGTAGTTACAGAAGATGAGACCTTTGCCCATTTTCCACAGATAGGGAAAGATAAGATACATAGGCAGTAGGGAGTTGATAACATCACACACTCCATTTTGAATGCTCACCATGTTAAAGAAAAAATGTTGCTTATTTGAGTTTTAATTACTGTTTCGTCTAAGTTTGTAGATTACTCACTAAGAACAGAACAATCTCAGAAAAACAGGACCACTGATAGAGATACAAGAGAAATATATTGACCAGAAATGTTGGGAACAGACTGACCAGTAGTCTAGGCTGTGACTAGGTAAGAACAGTCTAACAACGCCAGCAGAAAGACTCTACACAAGACAGCAAAAATTCGCTGCTTACCTGAGACCCCACATGTAGCTCCTGCCACAAGAATGCTTTGATCACCACTTTAGTTCCCCTTACTTCCCTTAAAAACTTTGGCATGGAGTCACCAATTGAAGAAGTAGTCTCTGCATGTGAGTTCACTATCTTCCCATGTTGTTGTTTTCCCTAATAAGGCTAACTTTTCTTCTTGACAACACTTGTTTCTTGAGCATTGGTTTTCCAAGCAGCAAGAGGCCCAAACTTAAGTTCAGCTACATTATCAGTAATGCAGGAAAATACCATAATTTCCCACATGCTTTTAGCTATTTTTTTTTAAAAGACTTCATTTGATTCTAGTTCTAAACTCTAATTTTATATGCTATTTAAATATGATTTCTTCTCCATGCATTGAGAATTGAGATGTATGCGAAGAGTGGTCTTTTATTTCTTCTCTTCTTTCTGCAGCCTTTAGGGGAGGGTATATTGTCTGTACCTGGAATATCCCTTCCCCTTCATTCTCTAGGTCAATGGAGTTCAGACGAAAAAAAGGTGGGGGAAAAAAAGGAGGTGCCTTCTGATTGCCTAAACTTTTTCTGTACTTTCTCTGTTAATTGTGATAACATTTCTGGCTCTATTTCCTTTGTACTAAAGATGATAAATGCAAATTATCTTCAGAGAAGGGTGTGAATGGTTTTGGAGTCTCCAAGTAAGGCCTTCAAAGTGTGTTTCCCTGTTTTGCAGATTCTGACATATTTTGTCTCTCCACTTACCTCAACTTTTACCTTCACATCTCATATACCACCTAGACACTATTCTCTTCAATAGTGTAATAGTAAGATATCAAATAGGTACAACATTAGGAAAACTCTGAAGGTAAATAACATAAATAAGAAACCCAGAACATACACAAAAAACTATCCCTATACATTAGTTTATTTCAAAAATTTAAAACCACTTTTTCAGTAATTGTTGAAGCTAAACACAAATTGTTTTAGTGACTCAAAACTAAAGCAACTTTATTGAATATGAAAAAAATAGTCTATACAAGAAGAGATATGTACTCTTTAAGCTTTCTAAATCAAATTTTAATTGAAAAGAAAATTTTTCATAACATCTTCACTCAGTAAACATTATCATTATCATCATAACAAATTATCTCTCATATTTGTTGAAAGATTTCATGGAAACTAAATGAACTGGACCTATACATAAATATAGTCTCTATGTGACCCTGTAGTCTCCACATATTATAAGAATAAGGAAAGCAAGAGACTTCCCTAATCACACAGATAGTATTTCTTTTTCTCTACATTGTGACACCTAAATGCATTATTACTGCCAAATTTTAGTGACTGAATAATTTATTTCTTTACTTTTCCTCATATCTGATATAGTGGGAAAGAAACTGTGGATCTCTATTAATTACTTGCTAATTTGAAGTTAATCTAGAAATAGAAATCATCCTGTGATTTTACACTGATTTTGATAATAGGGAAGAATTTTATATAGATAGATCAAATTGATATTAACAGTAATAGAAATGAGGTAGTTTGGTTTTAAAGAGCAAAGTTATGTCCATCAGAAGATCTAGATAAAGTATCTTCAGTTAGTCACTACATATTTATTTTCTAAGTTAACTATCCTTTAGAAAATCTCCTGGCTTTTTTCATATCTGTATTATATCAATTTGTATCTATGTATCTAGCTAGTTAGCAATCTACCTATCTCTATCTCTCTACCTGTTTATGTATCTTTCATTCATATAGCAAAAGCAGATACTCCCATGGTGATATGATTATTTAATTTCAGGGAAAAAAACAAAACAATTTCCCACTATATTCTTTCTTCTTTGCTACAATCAAGATAACCACTGGAAAATGCCAAACTATGAATTTAACATTTGATTGAGCAAGGAACTAAGCTGAGGTGTTGGTAATAAAGAAGACAACCTAAATAACAACTAAAGGGTGAAACAGCATTTTTCCTAAAGAAAACAGAATTTTAGGAATTTTTCCTAACTCTGTAAATAATGACTTGGTAGTTTGACAGGAATTGTGCTCCATCTGTAGACTGCTTTGGGCAGTATGGTCATTTAATAATCATGCGGTGTTTTTCTATTCATTTGTGACATCTATTTCTTTCTTTAGTGTTTTGTAGTTCTCCTTGTAGAGACCCCTCACCTCCTTGATTAGCTGTATTCCTAGGTATTTCATTACTTTTGTGTGTGGCTACTATGAATGGGAATTAGTTCTTGATTTGATTCTCAGCTTGAACATACTATGTTGAATAAGAATATTGAGGATGGACATTTTTTTCCTGTTCCAGTTCTTAGGAGAAATGTTTTCAACTTGTCTCTGTTCAGTATGATATTGACTATGAGTTTGTTGTACATGGTGTTATTATTTTGAGGTGTGTTTCTTTTACGTCTAATATGTTGAAGGTTTTTATCATAAAAGGATGTTCAATTTTGTCAAATACATTTTCTGCATCTATTGAAATAATTGTATGGTTTTTGTTTTTAACTCTGTTTATGCGGTGAGTTACATTTATTCATTTGTGAATGTCAACCCATCTTGCATCCCTGGAATAAAACCCACTTGATTAAAATAAATTATCCTTTTGGTGTGCAATTGGATTTGATTTACTAGCATCTATTGTCATCAAGGATATTGGCTTGTAATTTTCTTTTGTTATTGTTGTTGCTGTGGCCTTACCTGATTTTGATATCAGAGTGATACTGGTTTCATAGAACACTATATGGAAAACAATACGGAAATTTTTCAAAGAATTAAATATAGTACTGTCATTCGAACCAGCAATCCTATTAGTAGGTATTTACCGAAAAGAAAAAAAAATTATATAAAATGGCACCTGGAATTTTATATTCATCACAGTGCTATTCATAATAGCAAAGTCATGGAATCAACCTAAGTCTCCATCAACAGTTGATTGGATAAATAAAATATAGTATATCTATACTCATGGAATATTATGCAGCCACAAAAAATAAATCATATCGTTAGTAGCAACATGCATAGAGCTAGAGGCTGTTATGTAACCTAAGTGTAATAACTCAGAAACAGAAAATCAAATACTTATGTTCACCCTTATAAGTAGAAGCTAAACAATAGTTACACATGGACATAAAGATGTAACAATAGATACTGGGGATTCCAAAAGAAGGGATGTTGAGAGAGGGTGAGGGTTGAAAAAGTACCTATTGCGTTCAGTGGTCACTATTTGGGTGCTAGGTACACTAGAATCACAAATCCCACAATTACACAATATATCCATGTAACACATTTGCACATTTACACCCCGAATCTAAAATATAATATTTTAAAGATAGTTTCCTTATTGTTATGATTAAAAAAGTGTTTTTCTATTATCCAAATACATTTAATATGCAAAGGTATTCAGAGAGCCTTCTAGCAGTAAAGATTACCATAAATTAAGTAAATGAGAAAGAAGGAACACACTGATTTGATGGTTGGAAAATACATATAGATTTATGGGAGCTGAGCAATTTGATACTTATGCTTATATGTTCTCTCTACCTTGTAATTCTAAAAAGACATTGTTAGTATCACAAAACAAGAACACATAATTATCATTTCTATTGTAATGATTTTTGAAATTTCAATAGTTTTAAAATGGTGATGACATATTTCTTCTGATTTTATGGTAATAGCAAAACAACTACCAAAACAAATAGGACAGAATATTCTAATTACCTGAGCTATGTGATGAATCATAAGCCAAACTGGTTTTCTTTTTTCTGATAACTCCATGAGAATTTATAAGGCAGGAATGCCTAAAATCCATGATAAATTGAAAGTTTATGAGCAGGAAAATGTGGAAAGTAGAAAAAGTAAAGCATGTTTTCTCAAATTCAGTTTATTCGGCTGTAAAATGATACCTTCATGTTGAATAAAATGAACTCGCATTGTCTATTTAGAGATAATGTGTAAAAGACACTTATTTCATAGGTATCGGCCATAAGTCCTATGCTTCTGAAATAGAACACAATGAAACCTTTACCTTCACTTCCACTCATTTTTCCATTTTTGTATCATATATGCTGATTCTTTCTTTTTCTCCTATTATGTATATATAAATGAAAATTTACTTATAATCCCCAAACAGGAGCAATTTGGTCTTGTTTTCTCAGCTTAAAAATACCTGTTGAGCAGAATTTTGTTGATTTTTTTCCTGCATGATAGCTTTAGTTTTAGACTGATTGTAAATTTTAATTTCAATATAAGTGCAAATATTAAATAAAATATATTAAAACATAATATGTCCATTTTCTTTCCTGGATCTGATTATGTATTGACATTCATTATTTTCATCTCAGGAATTATTTATATGCTATATTTCTATTATTTCAAAAATTAAACAGTGAATGATTTATTGCAAAACCTTTGCGTATTAGTAAGATATCCTGACATGTCCAACTCTGCACAGTGGAAGTGCTAATTTGACAAATCTGGAGGATTATGACACATGAGTGGGAATTACAATCATTAACCATTAAAGATATAAGCTATACAATAGAATTAGGAGTTTTGAAATATAGCATATAATTAATTACAGAAATTGTAAAGAAGTAAGTTTACTGTCTTATTGCCTTTTATAGGCTCTGTGTTTACCAGGAACCAAAACATCCTAAAAACTTCTATTAGAACAAAGAAGTTTCCTGTTACAATGCCACTTTAAATATATGATAGTCTATTTAGACCAGGTAATCAAATGTCTTAATTGAAAAGGAAACAAACTTATGGACAGTCTTGGAAAAATAAATGTTTATTTTGTCCTGATTCAAAGAAACTTAGGTTTTTCTTACCAGAAGAAAGGACAATGGGAAGTGGTTGGCTCACAGTGATAAAATTTCTGATGTTCGAGGGCAGAAAGCATTTTCAGCACTGGAGAAAAATGTAGGCTGGAAGGCCAGGCAGGTCTCTCCTTTCACATTTTTCTGCCCGCTTATATTCTAGCCACATACTAGCAGCTGATTAGACTGTGCTCACTCAGATTAAGGGTGGGTTCACCTTTCCCAGCCCACTGACTCAAATGTTAATCTCCTTTGGCAACACCCTCACAGACACACCCAGGATGTGTTGTATTCTTCTATCCAATCAAGTTGACACTCTTGTATTAACTGTCACAGTTATCTAGGCACTCAAAACATTCTCTCAACTACAGTCTGCATTGGTGTGGTTCTGGCTTTAATAATCTACCTACTGTTTATGAAAATTTCCTGTCCCCCAAAATTATAGCAAAACCTCATCATTACCACAGCCCATCTTGGAAAAGGCCAATGACAGCTTATACAGATGCTCGTAAATCTTCAAATTCATGTTTCTATAACACAAAAAAAAGCAAATTCTTCCTAACTCTGCTAAAAGGTGTACTGTGTGCTTGTGACTAAAATTATATACCAAGTATAATTGTGACTAAAATTGTATACCAACTTCCTTGAATACTTCTAGATTTTCTGTCTTCTGCCCTGTGGACAATCATAGACTATAAAGACTCAAAGTTTAGTTAGAAACCTAGACTAAAAAGAAATTTACAATAGTCTGACTATTGCATGACATTCTTTAGTACTGCGTACATAAAGAGAGATGGATGGGCTCAAATAGGAATACATGTTCACCCTAAATATAATACAGTGTGACATTTTGTTCATTCTTAGAACACTGTAGTAAGCTCAAATTCATGTCTTGGTTCCCAGTGGAGGATTTTCATTTCCCCACTCAGGAATAAGAGCATGATTTAGCCATTAAACCTGAAGTAGATACTGGCACCATGCCATTTGAGACTCCTTTCAACATCAGATTAGCAGACAAATAAGGGAATTATTGCACTAAATGAGAGAATTATTCCTATCAAGGAGAAATAGTGTTGTTTCTCAATATTTGAGATTTAAAGCAGTATGTCTGTAATCCAAGAAAATTATACTTCCTTGTGTTTGTGCCAACCAATTTTAGAGTAAATGTATTTAAGCAACATATTTCGTAACTAAAGCTATATATTTACTAAAAGGAATATCTGAACCCATTGGCAAAGTCGTTGACCAAAATCCACCCACTACCTGATTTACATAAGTCCACCTACTGATCATGGGACCACATTTGTTTGGACAGAGTGACTAAAATTAGCTCAGTGTCAGTACCCTCTTAGTCTCAACATTATGGAGAATTACCTATGCCCAGTGTCGTAATTCCAAAATAAATAGTGTTAAGCCCTCTTTAGGGAGGAGTCTGAGAATACTTAGTGAATCTTCATAGTGATGTTGTTATTACAAGGCCCTGTCATTGATCCTCTGACTTTCATGCATTGGCTTTGATGTCTGTTTTAACTTAGGCATGAAAATTGATTGACAGGACATCACTTTTGATCATGGTGGCTCAATCCAAGCCTCTTCATAAATAAAACTTCTTTTTGGTTACAGAAAGGGCAAGTACCAAAATATGCTGTCCAGCTATTTCAGATTGATGCATCCCATAATCACTTAGTCACATCGCATGATTCTGGTGTGAAAATATTCTGATTATTGATAAGAACTTGCTATCCTTTATAAAAAATAAGTCCATCTTACTTCTGAGGGTTAAATAAAATTTTTTTGATTAAATTGCTCCAGGATTTTATATACCATGCATATTAGATATCCCATTTCAATAACAGTATAATAGACTTCTACATTAATCTTTGGACTATATAGAATATATCATACTGTACTTTCAGAAAATGTTGTTCATATGAATTTCTTTCTTTCTTTTCCTTTCTTTTCATTCTTCTTTTAATTTGATACAGGGTCTTGCTCTGTCACCCAGGCTAGAGTACAGTGACAGAGTCATAACTCACTGCAGCCATGAATTCCTGGGCTTAAGTCATCCTCCTGCCTCAGTCTCCTGAGTAGCTGGGACCACAGACATGTATCACCATGCCCAGATAACTTTTTCTTTTGAAGAGATGTGGGTCTCACTATGTTTTCCAGGCTGGTTTCAAACTCCTGGCCTCAAGCAACCCTCCCACCGTGGCTTCCTGAAGTGTTGAGATTACAGGCATGAGCCACCAAGCCCAGCCTCTTTGTTTTCTATTAACCATTATGTTTGGTTCTTCACCTTTCACATATGTTGTCCTAAAAAAAAAAATATGCATTGAAAAATCAAATAGCTTAATGCCAAAAATGCAGTAAAAGTTCTTGTTTTTTTCTTGAATTCGTCAAGAATTATAAGCTAATAGAAAGCCGTTATTGAAATACTAAATAAAATTTTCCTTTCTGGGACAAAATATTTCTAAAGTACATTAAGTAGAATAAGCATATCAAATAGCCAAGAATATAGGGTAATGGAAATATAGCTTACCAAATGCAAATATCATATCTCAAATAAGATACCTCCCTATATTGCTATTACACATTAAAATAAAGTCCAAAACACTATCATCTTTCTCATTGACAAACTCAACTTGCTCCATTTTTGTACCTTATTTAATTAATAGCCATTTTGATCATGTACAGATATAAGTTAGATGATGGCAAATGATACAGATTTTGAAAATCTTTCAATAGTCAAGCAATAATACAAAATCCTTAATTTGGCCAATAAGAATCTCCATCAGGAAGTCTGCACACAATTCCATAAACTCATCTTGTTCCTTCATTCCATATGTTATACTCCAGTCATTCAACGTTGTCTTATATTCTTGAATGCAAAATGACTGATTTTTCCTAACTCAGAATCTTCCTCATAAACTAGGATGAGATCTTGCAAGGCTAGACTGCAAGCTCAAATTCTTGGTCACACCACTCCAACAGTAGTTTCTGTTTATTTGTTTTTGTTTAAGTTTGTGGAGTTGAGCTCTCAATTAGGTAAATCCCCTGTAATTAGGAAAGGCTGAAATTCTCAGTCTAGTCAATAGGTAATTGTAATATGTCATTTGTGATGCTGAATTGGTACTCATTTCCAGTTGAAATTGAGATAGGAGCCAGGTGAAATATTTTGTTTATATTCTATTTATTTTTAACTATGGCTTTAGCTTCACAGGGTGGAAACCCCAAAATTTGGCAGCATCCACCTGGTGTTGAGCCTGCAGGGTGCACAGAAGTCAAGAATTAAAGTTTGGGAACCTCTGCCTAGATCTCAGAAGATGTATGGAAATGCCTGGGTGCCCAGTTTAAAGTTTGCTGCAGGGTCAGGGCCCTCATGGAGAACCTCTTCTATGGCATTGCAGAAGGGAAATGTGGGGTCAGAGAACCCCCACAGAGTCTCCACTAGGGCACTGGCTAGTGGAGCTGTGAGAAGAGGGCCACCGTCCTCTAGAGCCCAGAATGGTAGACCCAGGGACAGCTTGCACTGTGCACCTGGAAAAGTCCCAGACACTCAACTCCAGCCCATGAAAACAGCTGTGGGGGAGGCTGTACCCTGCAAATCCACAGGGTCAGAGCTGCCCAAGACATAGGAACCCACTCCTTGCATCAGCGTGATCTGGATGTGAGACCCAGAATCAAAGGAGATCATTTTGGAGCTTTGAAATTTGACTGCCCCACTGGATTTTGGTCTTCAATGGGCCCTGTATCCTCTTTGTTTTGGCCAATTTGTCCCATTTATAATGGCTGTATTTACCAAATACCCATACCCCCATTGTATCTAGGAAGTGACTAGCTTGCTTTTGATTTTTCTTTATTGCATTTTAGGTTTGGGGGTACATGTGAAGAACATGCAAGATTGTTGCATAGGTACACACGTGGCAGTGTGATTTGCTGCCTTCCTCCCTGGGACTCGCCTTGTTGCAGATGAGACTTTAGACTGTGGACTTTTTGGTTAATGCTGAAAAGCGTTAAGACTTTTGGGGACTGTTGAGAAGACATGATTGGTTTTAAAATATGAGGACACGGGACTGAAGGAACCATAAGGTTTGACAGTGTCCTCACCCAAATCTCAACTTGAATTGCATCTCCCAGAATTCCCACATTGTGGGAGGAAACCCCGGAGGCAGGGGTGGTAATTGAATCATGGGTTCTGGTGTTTCCTGTGCTCTTCTCATGACAGTGAATAAGTTTCATGAGATCTGATGGGTTTATCAGGGGTTTCCACTTTTGCTTTTTCCTCATTTTCCCTGGCTGCCATCATGTGAGAAGTGCATTTCACTTCCCATCTGAGGCCTCCCAGCCATGCAGAACTGTAAGTGCAATTAAACTTCTTTTTCTTCCCAGTCTCTGGTGTGCCTTTATCAGTAGCATAAAAGCGAACTAATACAAGCATGTTATTGTACTGGATACTGTAGGGAATTGTAACATGATGGTAAGTATTTTTGTAGCTACACATAGAAAAGGTACAGTAAAAATATAATATTTTAATCTTACTGAACAACCCTCATATATGTGATATATCCTTAATCAAAATATCATTATGTGGCACACAACTGTATGTATGTGTGTTTATATATATAAATATATATACGCAGCATCCATATACTGTATATATAAAACCATATATATATAATCATATGTAAAACCACATAAACATATACATACTCCCCCTATAAACAGAGAAAATATGATTCCATGCTTCAAAATGTTAAAACTTGATAAATGTCTTTGATAAGTATATGGAAAATTCTTAAACTATGCCGACAATTTTCTGGTAACTCCAACATTTTTAAAAATAAAAATAGTTAAAAACAGTCCCTTTAGGTTTATGGTTACCTGTTTATCAGAATAAAATTCTCTACCACTATGTTTTAAGAAAACAATTTTCAAGGAAGATTTCTGTTAAGTTGGACAGTGTTTTAGGGGCCAAAGAATGCAGGATAATTTGGAGTTTCTGTTAGTCCAAAGGGAGAGACCAAATGGCAAGACAGGATTCTTACCAACAAGGCTTTGGGATACTGCCAGTCTGTCAGCATTGTTTTGCTCCAGTGCAGCCTTCCAGACCTTAGGAAATGCAAAGGCTGGGTAACAGCAGGGCATGACCTGTAGAACTGGCTGGCAGAAACTGACGCATACAATCTCAGACTGTGAGACACAAATGGAAACTCCTGTGAAACAGCACAAGCCAACTGAACAGGATGGTGAATGACAGTCCGAGAGCAGGTGGCTGGGTTTGAGCAAGGCAAAGACATCAGGAAACCTCAAGATGAAAAGAGAACAACAGAAATTTTCATACTTTCTGCATGAACCTACAGATGAACAAATGACAGATTACAGATTAAACAATGTAGTCTACTTATTTCAATAGCCTAAGTGCATTATCTCCAGAATATTGTTAGAGACAGAAAATATGAACTTATTGCTGTAAAAATATAATTCAGTAGATAAATCATACATTACATAGAAGCCAGGCTCTTTGAGACTAAATATAATACATTGAACATCAAAATGAAAAACTATGCACAATAATCTAAGCAAAGCTAATATAAAAATATGTTCTCATATACAAGGTACACTTTTAAGATACATTTGCTCATATAGTGATAAAATGAACACCACTATATTTGGTTTAAGCGTTTTTTTAACAATGAAAGGAAAATTAGGAAATAAGTTTCTTTTTAGACATTTTTCTGCTATATAGAGTACATGATATATCATGAAGATGGGAAAGATTAAAAGCAGATATGGTCATAATTACAAATTACGGTCAATTCAGTTTGTACATTTCCTTGAATGTGGCACTCCAAAAGTACTTAGAAAAGTGTGAGCAATGGACCAGCTTTGAGAAACAGTGTTTTATAATATTTTTATGTAAAAAGGAATATGGAAGATGTATATAAGCCAAAAAATATCAGAGGCATATGGAGGATGGTTCTCAGTAAAATATAGAAAAGGCTTAGAAGTAATTACTACAAACTTATGAACATATTGTTTCCAAGAACAAATTTGCCTTGATATTTTTTTTTCTGATGAGTAAGAGAATTTTTCTGTCTTCATTTACAGTATAGCAGATTGGTGGGGTTTGTGTGAAATCAATCATCAAGTATATGTCACTTATCCAAAGAAAATGCTGCATACACTATCACTCAATTCTTCATGCTGATTATATAATAATAATGAGATATTCATTGAAATGACTCATACATTTATTACTTGTTTGCTAATGAAGGAGCATGAGATACACACACACACACACACACACACACACATGTATGTAATGTAAATATTCTTATTTTAAATAAAAGTCAGGTTGAGAAGATAAACATGATATAAATAATTACTAAGATCTTTGGTAATGTCATTGGATGAGGGTTATAAAATAGTAGCCACATTTTGTGATTAAAAACGTAGACAAGTGTAAGGTTATTTCTGGTTATGGGACAAAATAATCAGGATATCACAGAAAAGATGTTAGCAATTAAATGCTAAATGATTAACGGAATCTTATTACTTGCTAAAGTAAGAAAGTGCATTCTAGTAAGAGAATATGGTGTGTTTAGAAAATTACAGTCATGACAGATCAAGGTGAAACTTTAGAGTATCTCCTAGTTCAGTGAGGTTGTGACAAAAAAAAAAAAAAAAGACTGAAGGAGAGTGACAGAAATTATTTCTATAACTACCATGGAAGGCTTCTATACTACCAAATGAAATGTGAGATTGTGACAAGTGATATACTGCAGACAGATAGAAGAAAAAGAAGAAGGTTGTGAAGATAATATGTGGCAGTATGGAGACTATCATAAAAGAATATATATCATAAGAGTATCTCATGCTAGAGAGAGTTCAGTTCCTTTCAATGGCTCATCTAATTAAGTTAGGCTTAACCAAGATAGTAGCCCTTTTAAAATTTGACTGATTTAGGACCTTAATTCCATCTGCAAAATCCCTTCACAGGAGCATCTATGTTAGTGTTTCATTGAGTAACTGGGAGAAAGTGTGTGCACATTAAGGATGGGGATCTTGGAGCCATGATGTGTTGAATTGTGTTCCCCTAACATTAATATTTTGAAGTCCCAACCTCAAGTATCTCAGATCGTGATCTTACGTGAAAATAGGGTCATTGCCTGTATAATGAGTAAAGATGAAGTCATACTATAGTAGAATGGATTGCTAATTCAGTATGAGAGATGTTTTATGTAAAGGAGAAATTTGGAAACAACCATGCCTTTGGACATCATGACATTGCAGACAAATTCTCTGAGTTAGCAATTCAATTGCATCCCTATTCCTCGAGTTTAAAATCCAATTATTTCTCTTTCTGGAGTTCTCAGGAAAAAAATATAGGATGTACTGGGAACACAACATCCTGAGATAAAGAGGAACTGGCTGAAACAGCATAAGCTGTGTTCTTTTTCTCCCTAGAAAGAAAATGTCCTGCAGTGCTTTTACCCAGTGAGCATGAAGCTCTGGGGTATAAAACCCAGGCTGGACTGCTTTCTGGGGTCCCACAGGTGTGTTGCAAGTGATGATACATAGAAAAGACATCCTCTGTCCCCAGGCAGCTTCCCTGAGCCTCACAGGATCTGCTCACCATGAAACCCAGGCTTCTGTTGTCCCTTGGTACCTATCTGTAAGTAATAAACCTGACTAACGTAACTTATTTTGTATGTGACAGTTTTGTTTTACCAGACACAGACAAATAGTAAAAAGTAAAGCTCGTGATGCAGTGGACTGAAGTGGTAACCAGTGCACACTCAACCTACTCCACAGGCATGTAAATAAGAGCTACCTACAAGCCAAGGAGAAAGACCTAGAATAGATCCCCTTCCTCACACCCTTCAGAAGGAACCAATGTGGCCAACACCTTGATTTCATACCCTTAGCCTCCAGAACTGTGAGAAAATAAACTTCTGGTGTTTAAGCCACTAAGTTCATAGTACTTTGTTATAGCAACCTTAGCAAAATAATATAGAAGCCCTTTTGAATTCCGCCTATTTAAGATGTTTTTCTGGTAGGCAGAATTCAACATTATCATCTTGTATCCACCACAGTATATTGGTGTGTTTTCTGTGCCGGCACTACTCTTCCCATAACCATGGTCCACTTCACCTCATGAAATTAATTTATCAGAAAAGCTTTCCTTGATCTACTTCAGGCTGGGTCAAGTCCCTTATTACATATGCTCATAAATTCAAGTACCTTTACTTCATGATAATAAACAGGGTTGAAATTTAACATGTACTTGCACGAATATTTTAATAGCTTTCTACTTCAGTACAACATATATTTCATGAAGGTAATGACAGTATTTGTTTTATTAGACTGTACACACACACATATTTAGATTCTAATATAACCTGGTACTCAAAAATGCTTAATACATATTTAATAAATCATTAATTTATGAGTGACTAACTTAGTAAATAAAGGAAATAATATGAATTGACCAGATAGACAATTGAGGAGGAAGAAGGTTTAGATTAATCAGATGTTGACTCATTTTCCACATCTTAATTTGAAGTACTTATGAGACATATATCTATAGTTTTAAATTAAGAAAAAGACACCACCTGTCTAGATATTAGGATAGAATTCAGATCAATAATTAGAGTGTATTTTTTTCTTTTAAATACAACAATGTGTAAGTTTTTCAGAAAGACAAAATGTGAAAGTAGTTTTTTTTTTTTTTTTTTTTTTTTTTTTTTTTTTTTTTTTTTTTTTTTTTTTTTTTTTTTGTTCTGTGGTTCATGTGTAGGATATGGAGGTTTGTTACATAGGTAAAAGTGTGCCATGGTGGTTTGCAGTGCCTATCAGCCTATGACTTAGGAATTTAACCCAGCAGTCATCAGCTATTTTTCCTAATGCTTTCCCTCCCCACTGCCACCCCTATCAGGCCCCAATGTG
Source organism: Cebus imitator (assembly GCF_001604975.1). Lineage (NCBI taxonomy): Eukaryota > Metazoa > Chordata > Mammalia > Primates > Cebidae > Cebus > Cebus imitator. The sequence goes on along the minus strand of NW_016107499.1, from coordinate 3,945,214 downwards.
TGTTGTTTCCTTCCATTGTTTGGTTCCATTGTTTACTTATAAGTGAGAACATGCTGTGTTTGGTTTTCTGTTCCTGAATTAGTTTGCTGAGAATAATGTCTTCCAGCTCCATCCATATTCCTGCAAGGGACATAATCTCATTTTTAATGGCTGCATAGTATTCCATGGTCTTTATGTACCACATTTTCTTTATCCAGTCTATCTATGTTTGATGGCCATTTGGATTGATTCCCTGTCTTTGCTATTGTGAATAGAGCTACAATAAATATACATGTGCATATATCCTTATAATATAATGATTTATTTTTATTTTAGAATACACTCAGTAATAGCATTCATGTGTCTTATGGTATTTCTGGTTCTAGATAGTTGAGGAATCCCCCCACTGTCTTCCACAATGGTTGAACTAATTTACATTTCCACCAGCAGTGTAAAAGTGTTACTATTTCTCTGCAACCTTGCCAACATGTTGTTTCTTAACTTTTTAATAATTGCTCTTCTGACTGGTGTAAGATGGTATCTCACTGTGGTTTCAGTTTGGATTTCTCTAATTATCAGTGATGTTGAACTTTCCTTCATATGTTTCTTGGTTGCATGAATGTCTTCTTTTGAGAAGTGTCTATGTCATCTGCCTACATTTTAGTGGGGTTGTTTGTTTTTTTCACATATATTTGTTTAAGTTCCTTGTAGATTCTTGATATTAGACCTTTTTCACATGGATAAATTGCACAACTTTTCTCCCACGTTTTAGGTTGCCTGTTTGCTCTGATGATAGTTTCTATTGCTGTTCAGAAGCTCTTTTGTTTAATTAGATCCCATTTGTCAATGTTTGCTTTTGTTAAAATTGTTTTAGGCTATTTCTTCATGAACTCTTTTCCTGTGCCTCTGTTCTAAATGGTATCGTCTAGATTTTCTTTTAGGGTTTGTATAGTCTTGCGTTTTGCAAAAAGAAAAAAAAATTGAAAAACATGTGCTGAATATTTCTTTTACATTTGATAATTAGCAAGTTTCTGAGAGTTTAACACATAATTTACGAGAGTGGTAGAGAGAAAAGAAAAAGTCAATCTGAAAGGAAAAAATCCAAATCTGTCCATTAATTTTTCAATTAAAAAAAACAACTATGGCTTGGTGGTCTGTGAATTTTTTAATGGTTACGTACTACATCCAGGAGAAAAACAGCTCACGGAATGTCCTGCCCTCTAATACATCAGTTTAGTTTACTCCCCATGCAAGCTAAGAAGACTGAGGAAAGGCCTGTTGCAAGAATTGTGATGCCATTATCTCTATATGTTAAACATTCTACTTCCATAAGGAGGAAGACATTTTTATTGTTGTCTTCCACTGGAAGCAGCAAAATCTCTGGGAGGAGGGGAAGGGATAGATAAGAGGGTACATTATGCTAACTCAAACACACAGTTTTAATGTAATTTATTTAGTTACCAAGTTTCTGTTGTTCTCGTCTTTAAAATGATCTGCCTAAAACTTGCTATAGTTTGCTCCTCTCTTTCAGTTCATCTTTCAAAATATTTTTAAAACCAACAAACCTGCATATGTACCCCTGAACTTAAAATTAAAGTTAAAAAAAGAAAGTGTATATCTCAACCTCTCCCAAACTCAGTATGGTGTTATGTCCTAGTGTTGGTGTTAAGAAAGTCATTGACTAAAAATTGTTTGTTTTGTATGACAACTGTTTTATATATATATTTACTCTGAAAACAAAGGAATAAAGGCTCAACTTGTCATTCTAGCATATAATTTGAAAACAATTCAAAAATTGAATAGAATTGCTAAAAGAAATCCCATGTCTCATTATGTAAAACTGTTTTCTCAAATGTTAATCTGTAAGATTAAAATAATATATGTTGGAATTCTCTTTAAAAAGTGCCTCTAAAACCTCAGTGTACACATGTATCACTTGCAGACTCTGATTCAGCCAGTCTCGGGTGGAGCTTGCAATTCTTCAGGTCTTACATGCACTCAGGTAGTGCAAGTACCAAAACTGAAGGTTTCAGGATCTAGAAAAATGATTAAGAAATTTGCTGAAAGAAAGTCCCTCTAGGTTTATATATTTTAATATTAATGTTAAAGTGTTTCTTTTAAAAGTAGAAAACAGTATTTCTTTCAGAGAAATTATTTGCTCTTTTTGAAACTACTACTGCTATGTCTACTCTATTCTCATTTGATAATATAGTGTGCAAAGCCCTATCTCATAAAACTAAAGATGAACAAAATATATAGACCGTTAGCCAGTCTAATAAAAAAGAAGAGAGAGAAGAACTGAATAGATGCAATACAAAATGATAAAAGCTATATCACCACTATTCCACAGAAATACAAACTACCAACAGAGATCACTACAAACACCTCTATGCAAATAAACCAGTAAATCTAGAAAAAAATAGATAAATTCCTGGACACTTACACCATCCCAAGACTAAAACAGGAAGAAGTTGAATCCATGAATAGACCAATAAAAAGGTTTGAAATTGAGGTAGCAATTTATGGCCTACCAACCAAAAAAAGTCCAAAACCAGATGGGTTCACAACCAAATTCAACCAGAGGTACAAAGAGGAGCTGGTACCATTCCTTCTGAAACTATTCCAAACAATACAAAAAGAGGGACTCCTCCCTAACACATTTTAAGACACCAAAATCATCCTGATACCAAAACCTGGCAGAGACACAACTAAAAACAAAATTTCAGGCCAATATCCACGATGAACATTGATGCAAAAGTCCTCAACAAATACCGGCAAACTAAATCCAACAGCACATTAAAAAGCTTATCCATCAAGATCAAGTTGGCTTCATCACTGGGATGCAAGGCTGGTTCAACATACGCAAATCTATCAACATAAAACATCACATAAACAGAACCAATGACAAAACCAAAGACAAAAACCAAATGATTATCTCAACAGATGCAGACAGGGCCTTCAACAAAATTCAACAGCACTTTATGCAAAAAACTCTCAATAAACTAGGTATCGATGGAACATATCTCAAAATAATAAGAGCTATTTATGACAAACCCACAGACAATATACTGAACCAGCGAAAACTGGAAGCATTCCCTTTGAAAACCGGCACAAGACAAGGATGCCCTCTCTTACCACTCCTACTCAACATAGTATTGGAAGTTCTGGGCAGGACAATCAAGCAAGAAAAAGAAATAGAGGACATTCAATTAGGAAAAGAGGAAGTCAAATTATCTCTATTTGCAGATGACATGATTGTATATTTTGAAGACCCCATTGTCTCAGCCCAAAATCTCCTTAAGCTGATAAGCAACTTCAACAAAGTCTCAGGATACAAAATGAATGCACATGAGACTTTGCTGAAGCAAAGCATTCCCATACACCAATAACAGACAAACAGAAAGCCAAATCATGAGTGAACACAAGCATTCCCACACACCAATAATAGACAAATAGAAAGCCAAATTGTGAGTGAACTCCCATTCACAATTGCTAAAAAGAGAATAAAATACCTAAGAATATAACTAACAAGGAATGTGAAGGACCTCTTCAAGGAGAATTACTGCTCAAAGAAATAAGAGAGGACACAAATAGATGGAAAAACATTCCATTCGCATTGTTAGGAAGAATCAACATTGTGAAAATGGCCACACTACCCAAAGTAATTTACAGATTCAAAGCTATCTTCATCAAGCTACCATTGACTTTCTTCACAGAATTGGGAAAAAAAAAAAAAAAAAAAAAAAAAAAAAAAA